>NW_028320243.1:0-180662 GCF_062004578.1 Staurois parvus
CAGATCCCGTCCATGTGCACCTTCCTGCCACTGCTGGTTGTTGGTCGGGTCGGTCGCCATTCTTTGTGTAGTTGGATCATTGGGAGGCGCTGGATGGCTTCACTGTCATCTATCTATAGCTGGGCGTCCCTCTGCCTGTCCCTGGGGGGAGGGGGGCTCCTCTACCTGTCCCTGGGGGGAGGGGGGCTCCTCTACCTGTCCCTGGGGGGAGGGGGGCTCCTCTACCTGTCCCTGGGGGGAGGGGGGGGGGCTCCTCTACCTGTCCCTGGGGGGGCTCCTCTACCTGTCCCTGGGGGGAGGGGGGCTCCTCTACCTGTCCCTGGGGGGAGGGGGGGGGCTCCTCTACCTGTCCCTGGGGGGGCTCCTCTACCTGTCCCCTGGGGGGATGGGGGGCTCCTCTACCTGTCCCTGGTGGGGCTCCTCTACCTGTCCCTGGGGGGAGGGGAGGGCTCCTCTACCAGTCCCTGGGGGGAGGGGAGGGCTCTTCTACCTGTCCCTGGGGGGGCTCCTCTACCTGTCCCCAGGGGGAGGGGAGGGCTCCTCTACCTGTCCCTGGGGGGGGGCTCCTCTACCTGTCCCTGGGGGGAGCGGAGGGCTCCTCTACCAGTCCCTGGGGGGAGGGGGGGGGGGCTCCTCTACCTGTCCCTGGGGGGCTCCTCTACCTGTCCCTGGGGGGAGGGGAGGGCTCCTCTACCAGTCCCTGGGGGGAGGGGGGGGGGGCTCCTCTACCTGTCCCTGGGGGGGCTCCTCTACCTGTCCCTGGGGGGAGGGGGGGCTCCTCTACCTGTCCCTGGGGGGGCTCCTCTACCTGTCCCTGGGGGGAGGGGAGGGCTCCTCTACCAGTCCCTGGGGGGAGGGGAGGGCTCCTCTACCTGTCCCTGGGGGGGCTCCTCTACCTGTCCCCAGGGGGAGGGGAGGGCTCCTCTACCTGTCCCTAGGGGGAGCGGAGGGCTCCTCTACCTGTCCCTAGGGGGGGGCTCCTCTACCTGTCCCTGGGGGGAGCGGAGGGCTTCTCTACCTGTCCCTGGGGGGAGGGGGGGGCTCCTCTACCTGTCCCTGGGGGGAGCGGAGGGCTCCTCTACCTGTCCCTGGGGGGCTCCTCTACCTGTCCCTGGGGGGAGGGGGGGCTCCTCTACCTGTCCCTGGGGGGGCTCCTCTACCTGTCCCCAGGGGGAGGGGAGGGCTCCTCTACCTGTCCCTGGGGGGAGCGGAGGGCTCCTCTACCTGTCCCTAGGGGGAGCGGAGGGCTCCTCTACCTGTCCCTGGGGGGGGCTCCTCTACCTGTCCCTGGGGGGAGCGGAGGGCTCCTCTACCTGTCCCTGGGGGGAGGGGAGGGCTCCTCTACCTGTCCCCTGGGGGGAGGAGGGGCTCCTCTACCTGTCCCTGGGGGAGGGGGGCTCCTCTACCTGTCCCTGGGGGGAGGGGTGGGCTCCTCTACCTGTCCCTGGGGGAGGGGGGCTCCTCTACCTGTCCCTGGGGGGAGGGGTGGGCTCCTCTACCCCCCTACTAACCTCTACCCCCCCCCCACTAACCTCTACCCCCCTACTAACCTCTATCCCCCCCCACTAACCTCTACCCCCCCCCACTAACCTCTAATCCCCCCCCACTAACCTCTACCCCCCCCACTAACCTCTACCCCCCCCCCCACTAACCTCTACCCCCCTACTAACCTCTATCCCCCCCCACTAACCTCTACCCCCCCCCACTAACCTCTCCCCCCCCCCACTAACCTCTATCCCCCCCCACTAACCTCTACCCCCCCACTAACCTCTATCCCCCCCCACTAACCTCTATTCCCCCCCACTAACCTCTACCCCCCCCCACTAACCTCTACCCCCCCCCCCACTAACCTCTATTCCCCCCCACTAACCTCTACCCCCCCCCCCCACTAACCTCTATTCCCCCCCTACTAACCTCTATCCCCCCCCACTAACCTTTACCCCCCCCCCACTAACCTCTATTCCCCCCCACTAACCTCTATTCCCCCCCTACTAACCTCTATCCCCCCCCCCCACTAACCTCTATTCCCCCTACTTTCCACCCCCCCCCCACTAACTTCTTTTCCCCTTCTTGCCCCTCCCACTAACCTCTACTTGTCCCCCCCTACTAACCTACATTTTCCCTACTTGCCCCCCAACTAACCTCTATTCCCCCTACTCCCCCCCCCAACTAACCTCTATTCCCCCTACTCCCCCCCCCCCCCACTAACCTCTATTTCCCTACTTGCCCCCCAACTAACCTCTATTCCCCCTACTCCCCCCCCCCACTAACCTCTATTTCCCTACTTGCCCCCCCAACTAACCTCTATTCCCCCTACTCCCCCCCCACTAACTTAAATTCCCCTACTTGTTCCCCCCCCACCCCACTAACCTCTATTCCCCTACTTCCCCCCCGACTAACCCATTCACTCCTTGTTCTAATTAATTTACCTTTTTTTTTTTTCCCCCCCAGAAGGCATTTATTTGATTCCGGGCTCCACCTCAGATCCATCCTCTGTATTAGAGGGCTGGTGACCCCCCCCCTCCCCCCCCATGCCTGAATCCAGCCTAGAGCCCCGGAATCAAGATGCGCCCCCTATCCAGGCACTGATCTCCCCACCCCCCACACAATGGCGTCGTCCTCCTAGAACAATCCTTGGAAGTCCTGCAGCAGCTCCTTAACCTGCAGTGCAGACCGCAGCGCACCCTGAACCGCATGAAGTGGGAGCCGCGGCGCCACCTCCTGGCTGTAGAGAGGCAGCTGAAAATTGTGGTCAGGCAAGTTCGCCGCAACCATCTGTGGCAGAACCGCCGTCTACAAAACGTGATGCGTGTGTTCCGGTGCCAAGGCCTGTGGGTGGAGCGCGCCGTGACAGACGTGTACTCCACCATGGACCAGTCCATGGCCATGATGGGGGGGAGACCGGCCCATGGAGGCCCCAGCCAAGGGCAGAACTCGGCTGAGCCAAGAGGATCCCCCCAGGGGCCCGGGGACAGCATACCAGCAAAAGAAGACACCAACGTGGCCACATAGGACACGACCAAGAGGATCCCCCCAGGGGCCCGGGGACCGCATACCAGCAAAAGAAGACACCAACGTGGCCACATAGGACACGGCCAAGAGAATCCCCCCAGGGGCCCGGGGACCGCATACCAGCAAAGGAAGACACCAACGTGGCCACATAGGACACGGCCAAGAGAATCCCCCCAGGGGCCCGGGGACCGCATACCAGCAAAGGAAGACACCAACGTGGCCACATAGGACACGGCCAAGAGGGACCCCCCAGGGGCCCGGGGACCGCATACCAGCAAAGGAAGACACCAACGTGGCCACATAGGACACAGCCAAGAGGATCCCCCCAGGGGCCCGGGGACAGCATACCAGCAAAGGAAGACACCAATGTGGCCACATAGGACACGGCCAAGAGAATCCCCCCAGGGGCCCGGGGACCGCATACCAGCAAAGGAAGACACCAACGTGGCCACATAGGACATGGCCAAGAGGATCCCCCCAGGGGCCCGGGGACAGCATACCAGCAAAGGAAGACACCAACGTGGCCGCATAGGACACGGCCAAGAGGATCCCCCCAGGGGCCCGGGGACAGCATACCAGCAAAGGAAGACACCAACGTGGCCGCATAGGACACGGCCAAGAGGATCCCCCCAGGGGCCCGGGGACCGCATACCAGCAAAGGAAGACACCAACGTGGCCACATAGGACATGGCCAAGAGGGACCCCCCAGGGGCCCGGGGACCGCATACCAGCAAAGGAACATGCCAACAAGGCCACATAGGACACGGCCAAGAGGGACCCCTGGACCAAGTGGACCCCCCCCCCCCCCATCCCAGGAAGGGCTGTTTTTTGTTTGTCTCTTTTTGGAATATAAATTCGTCCTCTTCGGGGGTCACTTGTATTCAGTAAAAGGAAAACCATTTCAGTTCTACAAGTTGTCTGTTTGTTATTCAAATCCTAACGGCAGGAATCCGCGGTAAGAAAATTGAGGTCTTCCGTACAAGTGGAAGCGATGCAGTGTGCGTGGGCCCTTGTAGCCACGCCCTGCCGCCCAGAGCAAGCGTCCCCACGCCCTGCCGCCCGGAAGGAGCGTCCCCACGCCCTGCCGCCCGGAAGGAGCGTCCCCACGCCCTGCCGCCCGGAAGGAGCGTCCCCACGCCCTGCCGCCCGGAAGGAGCGTCCCCACGCCCTGCCGCCCGGAAGGAGCGCCCCACGCCCTGCCACCTGGCTTAGCGAATGACAGTAGAGAGTCCCACGTTTACTAACACACGGCTCTGTACACGGAGAAGGGATGTCTGGTTTTTGTTTTCTCCCTGCAAAGCAAAAGTTCCCACCCGGTGTCAGTTTGCACCACATTTCCCTCCACACTAATGGCTGATTACCACCATTACTAGTATAAAAAAAATAATAATTCCAGTATACAGTATATACCGCGGTTTGTAGACGCGATAACACACCCCAATCCATATATACTACAAAGACACCGACCAGAATACACTGGGGCCAAAATTGATAAAGAAATTTGATTTTAAAAAAAAATGTATTTGATGTTTTATAACCGAAAGTAAAAAATCCCGCTTTTTAAACATTTTTCATTTTATTACGACGCCTTTTCTGTATTCCTCAGCAGGAGCAGATTTCCCTTGATGGCTGTAATCTCATCTCTGCAATGAGGAAGCGCCGCCGCCTACGACCCTGAAACGCGTTGCTCGCAGTACGAATAAAGTAACATGTAACTAATTTTTACTGAAGGTTGCTGTAAAATACAAATAAAGTAACACTTCTTTTTACTGAAGGTTGCTAATTATAATGACGCCTTTTCACATCTGTATTCTCCATCGGGGGGGGGGGGGAATCTGATCTCCGCAACGAAGAAGCGGCGTCACCTACAACCCTGAAACGCGTTGCTCACATTATGAATAAAGTAACATGGAACTTTTTTTTTTTTTTTTTTTTTCCCTGAGGGTTGCTGATTATTGGTTGGCCTTTTCACATCTGTTTTCCCCATCGGGGGGAAATTTCCCTTGATGGCTGCAATCTCATCTCTGCAATGAGGAAGCGGCGTCGCCTACAACCCTGAAATGCGTTGCTCGCAGTACAAATAAAGCAACATGTAATTCTTTTTTTTTTTTTTTTACTAAAGGTTGCTGATTCTTTCACCTTTTCACATCTGTTTTCCCCATCGGGGGGGATATTTCCCTTGATGGCTGCAATCTCATCTCTGCAGCGAGGAAGCGGCACCGCCTGGAACCCTGAAACGCGTTGATCGCAGAACGAAGTACATTTTATTACTGCAAGTTGCTGATTATTTCGCCTTTTCACATCTGTATTCCCCATCGGGAGGAGATTTCCTTTGCTGGCTGTAATCTCATCTCTGTAATGAAGACTTTTGTTTGCTACGTGTCCCCCCCCCCCCCCCCTTCCCGTGACACGTCCGCCAGACCGAAATAATAAAGAACAAAAAAAAAGAAACAAAGTAACAGAATAAGTTCTGTCCTATACATGTGGTGTCTTCTAGCACACGTATGACGGACGAATCCCTCAGGAGCCGCGGGGCGATAGGGCGGCTTCCAGACCCTCCGGATCCCCCTTCTCCAAGCATGAGCCGCCCCCCCCAGGAATTTGGCGAGCGACGCTCCAGCACACGGTGCCGTTATATAAGAGGACGTAACGCAGAACAGACCCAGTCCCTGCTGACTGCCAGACACTCTCCAGCTGGGGGAGCGCAGCGAGCGACAGGAGGAATACGACGCGCAGCGACAGGAGGGATACGACGCGCAGCGACAGGAGGGATACGACGCGCAGCGACAGGAGGGATACGACGCGCAGCGACAGGAGGGATACGACGCGCTGCGACAGGAGGGATACGACGCGCTGCGACAGGAGGGATACGACGCGCTGCGACAGGCGGGATACGACGCGCAGCGACAGGAGGGATACGACGCGCAGCGACAGGAGGGATACGACGCGCTGCGACAGGAGGGATACGACGCGCAGCGACAGGAGGGATACGACGCGCAGCGACAGGAGGGATACGACGCGCAGCGACAGGAGGGATACGACGCGCAGCGACAGGAGGACTACGACGCGCAGCGACAGGAGGACTACGACGCGCAGCGACAGGAGGGATACGACGCGCAGCGACAGGAGGGATACGACGCGCAGCGACAGGAGGGATACGACGCGCAGCGACAGGAGGGATACGACGCGCTGCGACAGGAGGGATACGACGCGCAGCGACAGGAGGAACACGACGCGCAGCGACAGGAGGGATACGACGCGCAGCGACAGGAGGGATACGACGCGCAGCGACAGGAGGGATACGACGCGCAGCGACAGGAGGGATACGACGCGCAGCGACAGGAGGGATACGACGAGCAGCGACAGGAGGGATACGACGCGCACCGCCATGAAGGGGCTCATTGTCCTGACGCTGCTGGGGATGGCGGCCGTCCTGACCCAACAAGGTGGGAGGATTTCAGCAGCTCTCAGCTTTTATTTCAACTTTTTCCCGCACCTTTTTCAGCACCTTTTCCCGCACCCTGAGATACAAAATCCTAATCGGAATTCATGTTTGCCGGGAAGAGCTGATCGTTACATAGTCGCAGCTTCGCTTGTCGCTAATCCTTCCTGCTTTGTGTCACGGCGGCTGCGCTTTACTGCTCTGTCAATGACAATCAGATCAGGGCTGGAACACGCTGCAGTCCCCATGTCATTGCTTTTATTTCTGCAGTCGTTCAGCATGGATGCTGACTGCACTGTCTGCACACAAGTCATCAATAGTGGCAGGACTGCAAATCTTTAGATGATTGGGTAAAGGAGTGCAGTCTGAATGTGTCATGATTTATACCCGAGAGGACAGGGTGAACATGCAAAACTGCACCACCCCCCCCAAAAAAAAAAAAATCTAGCACTAATCTGCATGCTTACCCCCCCCCCCCCCCCCGAAGCATTAATTCCCTCCCCAGTACAAATCTGCCACCTTGCTGAAATTACCCCTCCCAACAGAAATCTTTGCCCCCCCCCCAAAAAAGAAAATTTCCCTCCCAGCACAAATTCCCCCCCACCCATCTCGACTCCTAGCACAAATCCTCTCCCACAAACTTCCCCTCCTAGCACCCCCCAGTACCCCCTCCTAGCACAAATCCCCCCTCCCCCAACCATATGACCTCTTCTAGCACAAACCACCCAAATCACTTCTAGCACACATTTTCTTCCCCCCACCCAACACAATCCCCCCCCCCCTCCAAATCACCAATCCTAGCACCTCCTCTCACATTTACCCTCCCCCAACCCTCTGCCTGCCCCCAAATTCCCTATGCAATACCATCATTATATAATCACTGGGTCTCTGTGCTTCCCTATGCAATACCATCATTATATAATCACTGGGTCTCTGTGCTTCCCTATGCAATACCATCATTATATAATCACTGGGTCTCTGTGCTTCCCTATGCAATGCAGCTGGCTATAGCTTCCTGGAAACGTCAAAGCTGAAGTTTAATCTGCTTGTATTTTGCCTTCCCAGGTCCTCCCCTGCACCCCCTCCCCCAACATGTTAACATATTTAAGTAAAACTGTTCCAATTTCATGACATATCCTATTTTAGATGTAGTGATGTCATCACTGGGTCTCTGTGCTTCTCTATGCAAGGCAGGCATGTCACAACTCCTGGGAGGAGCTGGTTGGGTTCTCTGGATGCCTCAGTAACCCTTTCCAGAGCCCTCGGTCCTGATACAAGCAGTGGGAGGAGTTATGTAAATATCACAATGCTTTGATCAATATGGAGGAGTGGGTGTTCCTAGGTAGGCTGTATTTGCATACATAACACCCCCATGTGATGCTGAGCCTCACTGATTGGAAGGACTGAAATCCAATGAATGAAAGGGGCGGGCCAGGAACAGTCAGGCTGGGGGAGGAAGGAGCTAGATGATGCTGGATGTCAACCAGCCAGGAAATAAGACAGGCTCCTATGAATAAAAGGGGCGGGGCCAGGGACAGTCAGGCTGGGGGAGGAAAGTGCTAGATGACGCTGGGCGTCCTCCAGCCAGGAAATAAGGTGGGCTCCTATGAATGAAAGGGGCGGGGCCAGGGACAGTCAGGCTGGCAGAGGAAAGGGGTGGGGCCAGGGACAGTCAGGCTGGGAGAGGAAAGGGCTAGATGATGCTGGACGTCTTCCAGCCAGGAAATGAGGCGGGCTCCTATGAATGAAAGGGGCGGGACCAGGGACAGTCAGGCTGAGGGAGGAAAGCGCTAGATGATGCCGGACGTCCTCCAGCCAGGAAAGGAGGCGGAGCTCTCTCTGACTGGCTGCAGCTTCTAATGCACATTGTGAGAAGCTCCCAGTGTGCGGTGAGTTTCAGTGAAGCGAGGGGATCAGCATGACAACCAGAACAGAAACCTTCTCTTTTTATGTCCCTCCAGGTCCCGCGCCTCAGAAATCAAGAAAAGCGATCGACGCTGAAGGTGAACCAATCACAGCCTTCCTTTCCCATGATTGCTTTGCCCTGAATCCATCATCATGAAAGCCGCATAAAACAAACATTTATTATATATATCCTCATTATGCAGCTTACAAACGCTCAGACGGGACGGCTGCATTCGCTTTCTTTCTTTTATTTTTCACCTGGCGATCCGGCCAGTAAGTCTGTTGTTTTCAGAAGAACAAGCTGTCCTGCAGATGTAGCAGTTTACAGGGATGAGACAAAACATTGGCGGGGGGGGGGGGGGGGGGGCTGACAATGATCAGCGTTTATTGATTTAAAACCTTTTATCCCAAAACGGAATAAATACATTCAGGCCCCCCCCCCCCCCCCCCCCGGGCGCTCCATCTGTCCGGTGTTCATTTGTCCGTTTACGGGTGAAAAACGACCCCCCCCCATGTATTTCTATGGACTTACGGATGTAAACGAATGAACATCTTTATACATCCATTAATGCATCCGTTAACATCTGTTTTTTTTAACGGAAGAAAACCCTATTTTTCTTCCACAAAAAACCCGTAACGGATGAAAAGCGGATGTCAACGGATGTAAACGGATGAAGAAATGGATGAAAAACAGATGTAGAAGGATTAAAAATGGATGTAAATGGAGGAAAACGGCCATAAATGGATGTAAACGGATGTCAATGGATGTAAACGGATGAAAAATGGACCAAAACCGGATGCAAACGTAAAAAATGGATGTAAACGGATGAAAATGGACCAAAACCGGATGTACACTGATGTAAAACGGATGTCAATGGATGTAAACGGATGAAGAAATGGATGAAAAACAGATGTAGAAGGATTAAAAATGGATTTAAATGGAGGAAAACGGCCATAAATGGATGTAAACGGATGAAACAATAGATGAAGAAACGAATATCAACTGATGTAAACGGACCAAACATGGATGTAAACAGATGAAAAATGGATGAAACATCGTATGAAGAAGCGGATGTCAACAGATGGAAATGGATGTAAATGGACCAAAAACAAATGTAAACGGATGTAAAGGGGTGAAAACAGACATAAATGGATGTAAAGCAGATGAAAATGAATAAAACAGATGAAGAAATTGATGTCAACTGATGTCAATGGTTTTAAACAGACCAAAAACGGATATAAACAAACCAAAAAACGGATGAAAAACTGGATGTAAACGGATGAAAATGGATGTAAATGGACCAAAAACAGATGTAAATGGGGGAAACGGACATAAATAGATGTAAAACGGATGTAAACAGATGAAGAAACGGATGTAAACAGATCAAACACGAATGGAAACAGATGAGAAAACGGATGAAGAAACAGATGTCAGTGAATGTAAACGGATGAAAAATGGATGAAAAACGGATGAAGAAACGATGTCAATGAATGTAAACGGATGAAAAATGGATGAAAAACGGATGAAGAAACGATGTCAACGGATGTAAAAACGTGACTGAACTGATGGAAAAAACGGAACCTCCCATGTGAGCGGACCCTAAGGGATTATAAAGTAATAGCTGCAGTTTGCCTTCGATGTGTTGGTGTATCTAAATCTGCTAGTCTGTGTAACACTCCCCTCCCTCCAGGCTGACAATGCTGCTGTCCAAAGGTGCCCCCTGTGCTCCGTCCTCCAGAGTGGGGGCGCTCTAATGTAGGAGGGGTGTTACTGGCCAGATCAGCAGGTGACAACAGAGGGGAAAAAAGAAAACGAATGCAGCCACCACATCTAATGATCGGTGAGGTGTGATAGATGAGATTTCTGGTTTTGGGTTTAATACGTTTATAATATACACGGCTCCAAAAACTGAAAGGAAGACTTTGTAGTCCGAAGTCCATGACACTCCCGGGATATGGATCTGGTCAGGGAAGTCGCAGAGGGGAATGTTCATCAGTTTCAGCTGCTTTGGTGTTCATGAAATTAATAGTTGCACTAGATGGGCAACAATGAGACGACCCCCAAAACAGGAATGGGTTTTACAGGTGGAGGACACTGACATTTTTCCCTCCTCATCTTTTCTGTTTTTCACTAGTTTTGCATTTGGCTCGGGTCGGTGTCACTACTGGTAGCATGAGGCCATACCTGGACCCTACAGAGGTTGTACAGGCAGTCCAACTCCTCCAGGATGGCACATCAATACCTGCCATTGCCAGAAGGTTTGCTGTGTCTCCAGCACAGTCTCAAGAGCATGGAGGAGATTCCAGGAGACAAGAGCATGGAGGAGATTCCAGGAGACGAGAGCACGGAGGAGATTCCAGGAGACAAGAGCATGGAGGAGATTCCAGGAGACGAGAGCACGGAGGAGATTCCAGGAGACAAGATCACGGAGGAGATTCCAGGAGACGAGAGCACGGAGGAGATTCCAGGAGACGAGAGCACGGAGGAGATTCCAGGAGACGAGAGCACGGAGGAGATTCCAGGAGACGAGAGCACGGAGGAGATTCCAGGAGACGAGAGCACGGAGGAGATTCCAGGAGACGAGAGCACGGAGGAGATTCCAGGAGACGAGAGCACGGAGGAGATTCCAGGAGACGAGAGCACGGAGGAGATTCCAGGAGACGAGAGCACGGAGGAGATTCCAGGAGACGAGAGCACGGAGGAGATTCCAGCAGACGAGAGCACGGAGGAGATTCCAGCAGACGAGATCACGGAAGAGATTCCAGGAGACGAGATCACGGAAGAGATTCTAGGAGACGAGATCACGGAAGAGATTCCAGGAGACGAGAGCATGGAGGAGATTCCAGGAGACGAGATCACGGAGGAGATTCCAGGAGACGAGAGCACGGAGGAGATTCCAGGAGACGAGATCACGGAGGAGATTCCAGGAGACGAGAGCACGGAGGAGATTCCAGGAGACGAGATCACGGAGGAGATTCCAGGAGACGAGATCACGGAGGAGATTCCAGGAGACGAGATCACGGAGGAGATTCCAGGAGACGAGATCACGGAAGAGATTCCAGGAGACGAGATCACGGAAGAGATTCCAGGAGACGAGATCACGGAAGAGATTCCAGGAGACGAGAGCACGGAGGAGATTCCAGGAGACGAGATCACGGAGGAGATTCCAGGAGACGAGATCACGGAGGAGATTCCAGGAGACGAGAGCACGGAGGAGATTCCAGGAGACGAGATCACGGAGGAGATTCCAGGAGACGAGAGCACGGAGGAGATTCCAGGAGACGAGAACACGGAGGAGATTCCAGGAGACGAGAGCACGGAGGAGATTCCAGGAGACGAGAGCACGGAGGAGATTCCAGGAGACAGGCAGTTCCTCTAGGAGAGCTGGACAGGGCTGTAGAAGGTCCTTAACCCATCAGCAGGACCGGTATCTGCTCCTTTGTGCAAGGAGGAACAGGATGAGCCCTGACAGAGCCCTACAAAATGACCCCCAGCAGGCCACTGGTGTGAATGTCTCTGACCAATCAGAAACAGACTTCATTATTATTATTATTATTATTATTATTATACAGTATTTATAAATAGTTCGCTCAGCGCTGTACATTACAGAGGGGGACAGAACATGTGACAGAACAATACCAATACAATGTGATACATGAGGGGTTCGAGGGCCCTGATCCTTGGAGCTTACAATCTAGGAGGGAGGGGATGGTGGCACAGGAGGAGATAGCTGTGGGGGATGGAGTGGTAGGAAGAGTGGAGGAGGTTGGCAGGTTATCAGGGGGTGGGGTAGGCTTCCCTGAAGAGATGGGTTTTCAGGGTGCGCCTAAAGGAGAGGAGAGTAGGTGATAATCTGATGGGTTGGGGCAGGGAGTTCCAGAGGATGGGGGACACCCTGGAGAAGTCCTGGAGGCGGGCATGGGAGGAGGACACCAGGGAACTAGAGAGAAGGAGGTCTTGTGAGGAGCGGAGTGTGCGTGTTGGGTGGTACTTGGATATTAGGTCAGTGATGTAGTTCGGGGCAGTATGGTGGACGGCTTTGTACGTCAGTGTTAGGATTTTGATTTGATCCGTTGCGCAATCGGAAGCCAGTGGAGGGATTGGCAGAGGGGGGTGGAGGACACTGAGTGGAGGCCAGTGGAGGGATTGGCAGAGGGGGGTGGTGGAGACAGAGCGGTTGGAAAGGTGTATGAGTCTGGCAGCTGTATTCAGGATGGACTGAAGCGGGGATAGCCTGTGGCGAGGCAGGCCAGTGAGGAGGGAGTTGCAGTAGTTGAGTCGTGATATGATGAGGGAGTGGATGAGCTGTTTAGTGGTTTCTGGGGTTAGGAACGTGCGGATTTTGGCGATGTTGCGGAGGTGGAGTCTGCATGTTGCGGAGGTGGAGTCTGCATGTTGCGGAGGTGGAGTCTGCATGTTGCGGAGGTGGAGTCTGCACGAGTTTGTTAAAGATTGGACTTGGGGCTGGAAGGATATGTTGTAGTCCAGAATGACACCAAGTACTCTGGCCTGCGGGGCGGGTTTGATGGTGGCCTGAGGGCCCGACGTCCTCTAGTGGGCCCTGTGCTCACTGCCCGGCACCATAGAGCTGGATTGGCATTTGCCATTGAACACCAGAATTGGCAGGTCCACCACTGGCACCCTGTGCTTTTCACAGATGAGAGCAGGGTCCCCCTGAGCACATGTGACAGACATGAAAGGGTCTGGAGAAGCCGTGGAGAACATTCTGCTGCCTGTAACATGGTTCAGCATGACCGTTGTGGTGGTGGGTCAGTGATGGTCTGGGGAGGCATCTCCATGGAGGGACGCACAGACCTCTAAAGGCTAGACAATGGCACCCTGACTGCCATTAGGTATCGGGATGAAATCCTTGGACCCATTGTCAGATCCTACGCAGGTGCAGTGGGTCCTGGGTACCTCCTGGTGCAGGGGGTCCTGGGTTCCTCCTGGTGCAGTGGGTCCTGGGTTCCTCCTGGTGTAGTGGGTCCTGGGTTCCTCATGGTGCAGTGGGTCCTGGGTTCCTCCTGGTGCAGTGGGTCCTGGGTTCCTCCTGGTGCAGTGGGTCCTGGGTACCTCCTGGTGCCGTGGGTCCTGAGTACCTCCTGGTGCCGTGGGTCCTGGGTACCTCCTGGTGCAGTGGGTCCTGGGTACCTCCTGGTGCAGTGGGTCCTGGGTTCCTCCTGGTGCAGTGGGTCCTGGGTTCCTCCTGGTGCAGTGGGTCCTGGGTTCCTCCTGGTGCAGTGGGTCCTGGGTTCCTCCTGGTGCAGTGGGTCCTGGGTTCCTCCTGGTGCAGGACAAAGCCCGGCCTCATGTGGGGAGAGTATGCAGGAAGTTCCTGGAGGATGAAGGAATTGATACCATTGAATGGCCCCCACGCTCTCCTGACCTAAATCCCATAGAACCCCTCTGGGATGTCATGTTTCGGTCCATCCGACGCCCCCAGGTTACACCTCAGACTGTCCAGGAGCTCAGTGATGCCCTGGTCCAGATCTGGGAGGAAATCCCCCAGGACACCATCCGTGGTCTCATTAGGAGCCTCCCCCGACGTTGTCAGGCATACATACAAGCACGTGGGGGCCACACAGACTACTGAGGACCATTCTGAGTTGCTGCAATGACATTTCAGCCAAATAGACTCGCCTGCTGCATCATTTCTTCACTTTGATCTTCGGGGTGTCTGTGAATTCAGTCCTCTGTAGGTCGATCATTTCCATCCAATGATGGGGCGTCCTTACATTCCTCACCCATCCCCCGTCCATGTCAGTATAGAGATCCAGCAGGAGATTCCTCCCCATTGGGATCTGATGGGTTCTCAGAGTCGTCCTTTCATGTTTTTTGGGCCGTGTATATAAAAGTGAAATATGTTATTATTGATTACAATCAGATCGATATTTCTGGACGCGTTTTACTTCTTCCAGACGTGAAGATGGCGAGGAGCTCAGCACATTCCCTCATCAAACGACACAAACGAGTCTACGACTATTATGAGAGGTAAGTCCACCATACGGAGCATGAAGAGGTCACTGCCGGAGGACTCCTCTCCTTCCTCTATAACTCCTCTCCTGAAATACTCTGCGCTGCTGGAGGACTCCTCTCCTTCCTCTATAACTTTCCTCTCCTGAAATACTCTGCACTGCTGGAGGACTCCTCTCCTTCCTCTATAACTCCTCTCCTGAAATACTCTGCTCTGCTGGAGGACTCCTCTCCTTCCTCTATAACTCCTCTCCTGAAATACTCTGCACTGCTGGAGGACTCCTCTCCTTCCTCTATAACTCTCCTCTCCTGAAATACTCTGCGCTGCTGGAGGACTCCTCTCCTTCCTCTATAACTCTCCTCTCCTGAAATACTCTGCGCTGCTGGAGGACTCCGCTCCTTCCTATATAACTCTCCTCTCCTGAAATACTCTGCACTGCTGGAGGACTCCGCCCCTTCCTCTATAACTCTCCTCTCCTGAAATACTCTGCGCTGCTGGAGGACTCCTCTCCTTCCTCTATAACTCCTCTCCTGAAATACTCTGCGCTGCTGGAGGACTCCTCTCCTTCCTCTATAACTCCTCTCCTGAAATACTCTGCGCTGCTGGAGGACTCCGCTCCTTCCTCTATAACTCTCCTCTCCTGAAATACTCTGCTCTGCTGGAGGACTCCGCTCCTTCCTCTATAACTCTCCTCTCCTGAAATACTCTGCTCTGCTGGAGGACTCCGCTGCTTCCTCTATAACTCTCCTCTCCTGAAATACTCTGCACTGCTGGAGGACTCCGCTCCTTCCTCTATAACTCCTCTCCTGAAGTACTCTGCACTGCTGGAGGACTCCTCTCCTTCCTCTATAACTCCTCTCCTGAAATACTCTGCGCTGCTGGAGGACTCCTCTCCTTCCTCTATAACTCTCCTCTCCTGAAATACTCTGCACTGCTGGAGGACTCCGCTCCTTCCTCTATAAACTCCTCTCCTGAAATACTCTGCGCTGCTGGAGGACTCCGCTCCTTCCTCTATAACTCTCCTCTCCTGAAATACTCTGCGCTGCTGGAGGACTCCGCTCCTTCCTCTATAACTCTCCTCTCCTGAAATACTCTGCGCTGCTGGAGGACTCCTCTCCTTCCTCTATAGCTCTCCTCTCCTGAAATACTCTGCACTGCCGGAGGGACTCCGCCCCTTCCTCTATAACTCCTCTCCTGAAATACTCTGCACTGCTGGAGGACTCCGCTCCTTCCTCTATAACTCCTCTCCTGAAATACTCTGCTCTGCTGGAGGACTCCTCTCCTTCCTCTATAACTCTCCTCTCCTGAAATACTCTGCGCTGCTGGAGGACTCCTCTCCTTCCTCTATAACTCCTCTCCTGAAATACTCTGCTCTGCTGGAGGACTCCGCTCCTTCCTCTATAACTCCTCTCCTGAAATACTCTGCACTGCTGGAGGACTCCGCTCCTTCCTCTATAACTCTCCTCTCCTGAAATACTCTGCACTGCCGGAGGACTCCTCTCCTTCCTCTATAACTCCTCTCCTGAAATACTCTGCACTGCTGGAGGACTCCGCTCCTTCCTCTATAACTCCTCTCCTGAAATACTCTGCACTGCTGGAGGACTCCTCCCTTTCCTCTATAACTCCTCTCCTGAAATACTCTGCACTGCTGGAGGACTCCTCTCCTTCCTCTATAACTCTCCTCTCCTGAAATACTCTGCGCTGCTGGAGGACTCCTCTCCTTCCTCTATAACTCCTCTCCTGAAATACTCTGCACTGCTGGAGGACTCCTCTCCTTCCTCTATAACTCTCCTCTCCTGAAATACTCTGCACTGCTGGAGGACTCCTCTCCTTCCTCTCCTCTCCTCTCCTCTCCTGAAATACTCTGCTCTGCTGGAGGACTCCGCTCCTTCCTCTATAACTCTCCTCTCCTGAAATACTCTGCACTGCTGAAGGACTCCTCTCCTTCCTCTATAACTCCTCTCCTGAAATACTCTGCACTGCTGGAGTACTCCACTCCTTCCTCTATAACTCCTCTCCTGAAATACTCTGCACTGCTGAAGGACTCCTCTCCTTCCTCTATAACTCTCCTCTCCTGAAATACTCTGCGCTGCTGGAGGACTCCTCTCCTTTTTCTATAACTCTCCTCTCCTGAAATACTCTGCACTGCTGGAGGACTCCTCTCCTTCCTCTCCTCTCCTCTCCTGAAATACTCTGCTCTGCTGGAGGACCCCGCTCCTTCCTCTATAACTCTCCTCTCCTGAAATACTCTGCACTGCCGGAGGACTCCGCTCCTTCCTCTATAACTCTCCTCTCCTGAAATACTCTGCTCTGCTGGAGGACTCCGCTCCTTCCTCTATAACTCTCCTCTCCTGAAATACTCTGCACTGCCGGAGGACTCCGCTCCTTCCTCTATAACTCTCCTCTCCTGAAATACTCTGCGCTGCTGGAGGACTCCTCTCCTTCCTCTATAACTCTCCTCTCCTGAAATACTCTGCGCTGCTGGAGGACTCCTCTCCTTCCTCTATAACTCCTCTCCTGAAATACTCTGCACTGCTGGAGGACTCCTCTCCTTCCTCTATAACTCTCCTCTCCTGAAATACTCTGCACTGCTGGAGGACTCCGCTCCTTCCTCTATAACTCTCCTCTCCTGAAATACTCTGCACTGCTGGAGGACTCCTCTCCTTCCTCTCCTCTCCTGAAATACTCTGCTCTGCTGGAGGACCCCGCTCCTTCCTCTATAACTCTCCTCTCCTGAAATACTCTGCGCTGCTGGAGGACCCCGCTCCTTCCTCTATAACTCCTCTCCTGAAATACTCTGCTCTGCTGGAGGACTCCGCTCCTTCCTCTATAACTCTCCTCTCCTGAAATACTCTGCACTGCCGGAGGACTCCGCTCCTTCCTCTATAACTCTCCTCTCCTGAAATACTCTGCACTGCTGGAGGACTCCTCTCCTTCCTCTATAACTCTCCTCTCCTGAAATACTCTGCGCTGCTGGAGGACTCCTCTCCTTCCTCTATAACTCCTCTCCTGAAATACTCTGCACTGCTGGAGGACTCCTCTCCTTCCTCTATAACTCTCCTCTCCTGAAATACTCTGCACTGCTGGAGGACTCCGCTCCTTCCTCTATAACTCTCCTCTCCTGAAATACTCTGCGCTGCTGGAGGACTCCTCTCCTTCCTCTCCTCTCCTGAAATACTCTGCTCTGCTGGAGGACCCCGCTCCTTCCTCTATAACTCCTCTCCTGAAATACTCTGCGCTGCTGGAGGACCCCGCTCCTTCCTCTATAACTCCTCTCCTGAAATACTCTGCGCTGCTGGAGGACTCCGCTCCTTCCTCTATAACTCCTCTCCTGAAATACTCTGCACTGCTGGAGGACTCCTCTCCTTCCTCTCCTCTCCTCTCCTGAAATACTCTGCGCTGCTGGAGGACTCCGCTCCTTCCTCTATAACTCTCCTCTCCTGAAATACTCTGCTCTGCTGGAGGACTCCGCTCCTTCCTCTATAACTCTCCTCTCCTGAAATACTCTGCACTGCTGGAGGACTCCTCTCCTTCCTCTATAACTCCTCTCCTGAAACACTCTGCTCTGCTGGAGGACTCCGCTCCTTCCTCTATAACTCCTCTCCTGAAATACTCTGCTCTGCTGGAGGACTCCTCTCCTTCCTCTATAACTCTCCTCTCCTGAAATACTCTGCTCTGCTGGAGGACTCCGCTCCTTCCTCTATAACTCTCCTCTCCTGAAATACTCTGCTCTGCTGGAGGACTCCGCTCCTTCCTCTATAACTCCTCTCCTGAAATACTCTGCGCTGCTGGAGGACTCCTCTCCTTCCTCTATAACTCCTCTCCTGAAATACTCTGCACTGCCGGAGGACTCCGCTCCTTCCTCTATAACTCCTCTCCTGAAATACTCTGCACTGCTGGAGGACTCTGCTCCTTCCTCTATAACTTTCCTCTCCTGAAATACTCTGCACTGCTGGAGGACTCTGCTCCTTCCTCTATAACTCCTCTCCTGAAATACTCTGCTCTGCTGGAGGACTCCTCTCCTTCCTCTCCTCTCCTGAAATACTCTGCACTGCTGGAGGACTCCGCTCCTTCCTCTCCTCTCCTGAAATACTCTGCACTGCTGGAGGACTCCTCTCCTTCCTCTATAACTCTCCTCTCCTCTCCAGGTTCTATCTTCCTATAAAGTCCCCCATGGAGGTGAAGAAGGAGCAGTGTGAGAATTATTGGCCCTGTGACCAGCTCTCTGAATGGTTCGGCTTCCACCCGGCTTACCAGACCTACTTTGGACGAGTGTGATGGACGAGGAGATGAGGAAATCCTTCCGACAGCGCCAGCAATACTTCTCCTTCTTCCTTCTCCTTCCTCTTCTTCTTCCTTCTTCTCCTTCTTCTCCTTCTTCCTTCTCCTTCTTCCTTCTCCCTCTTCTTCTTCCTCCTCCTTTCTTCCTGCTTCCTCTTCTTTTTTTCCTCTCTTTTTCCTCTTTCCCCTTTTCCCTCTTTTTTTCCCTCTTTTTCCTCCTTCCACGGCAGACATTTTGGCTTTTGCATCATCAGCTTTTTATTTTGCTGTAATCCTCATTATATTTGCAGCGCAGCCGCACCTTCACAGAACGCGATGGCCGACTCTGTACAAGAAAAAAAAATAAAAATTTTCTCTGCCTAGAAACATTCTTTTCATTATTCTGCCTATATTTTGCCCTTCCTGGTTCCCCTCCCCCCTCATCAACATGCCAATTGCATTTTTAAAAATAAACCCGAATGCATCCGAATTTCCGAATGAGGAACTCAATTAAACGAAAATGTGAAATAACAAAAAGAAATTTCACCCAAAATAATACGAACCAAACTCAAAACGAATTTGGAAACAAAGTGGAACTGTCAACATATTGCTGCCTCTTGCTGATGTCCTTGGAAGCAGAACGCCGGTGACCATGTTATCGCCCCATGTGGTGAGTCTGCGCCCGACCTCCAGCCATCGATTGTTCCTTCTCTCCAGTCTAGGGAAAAGCTATACTTACCCCGTCCTCCTCCTACCTTACCGAAAGTATCGGGCCCCGCCCTTTCCCCGCACATGACCTTTAATGCCCCCCCAGTCGTAGCCCGTAGTGTTCAATATTGAGTTGGCCCCGCCCTTTCCACACACATGACCTTTAATGGCCCCCCCAGTCTTAGTCCGTAGGGTTCAATATTGAGTTGGCCCCGCCCTTTCAACACACATGACCTTTAATGGCCCCCCCAGTCTTAGTCCGTAGGGTTCAATATTGAGTTGGCCCCGCCCTTTCCACACACATGACCTTTAATGGCCCCCCAGTCTTAGTCCATAGGGGTCAATATTGAGTTGGCCCCGCCCTTTCCACACACATGACCTTTAATGGCCTCCCAGTATTAGTCCTTAGGGTTCAATATTGAGTTGGCCCCGCCCTTTGCACACACATGACCTTTAATGGCCCCCCAGTCTTAGTCCATAGGGGTCAATATTGAGTTGGCCCCGCCCTTTCCACACACATGACCTTTAATGGCCTCCCAGTATTAGTCCTTAGGGTTCAATATTGAGTTGGCCCCGCCCTTTGCACACACATGACCTTTAATGGCCCCCCAGTCTTAGTCCATAGGGGTCAATATTGAGTTGGCCCCGCCCTTTCCACACACATGACCTTTAATGGCCTCCCAGTATTAGTCCTTAGGGTTCAATATTGAGTTGGCCCCGCCCTTTCCACACACATGACCTTTAATGGCCCCCCAGTCGTAGTCCGTAGGGTTCAATATTGAGTTGGCCCCGCCCTTCCCACACACATGACCTGTAATGGCCCCCCAGTCTTAGTCCATAGGGTTCAATATTGAGTTGGCCCCGCCCTTTCCACACACATGACCTTTAATGGCCCCCCAGTCTTAGTCCGTAGGGTTCAATATTGAGTTGGCCAAGCCCTTTCCACACACATGACCTTTATTGGCCCCCCCAGTCTTAGTCTATAGGGTTCAATATTGAGTTGGCCCCGCCCTTTGCAGCTATAACAGCTTCAACTCTTCTGGGAAGGCCGTCCACAAGGTTTAGGAGGGTGTCTATGGGAAGGTTGGACCATTCTTCCAGAAGCACATTTGTCAGGTCAGGCACTGATGTCGGGGGAGGAGGCCTGGCTCGCAGTCTCCGCTCTAATTCATCCCAAAGGTGTTCTATGGGGTTGAGGTCAGGACTCTGTGCAGGACAGTCAAGTTCCTCCACCCCAAACTGGCTCCTCCATGTCTTTATGGACCTTGCTTTGTGCACTGGTGGGCAGTCATGTTGGAACAGGAAGGGGCCATCCCCAAACTCCTCCCACAAAGTGGGGAGCATGAAATTGTCCAAAATAGTGCCTTAAGAGTTCCCTTCACTGGAACTAGGGGGCCAAGCCCAACCCCTGAAAAACAACCCCACACTATAATCCCCCCTTGCACAGCTTGCACTTGCACAATGCAGTCAGGCAAGTACCGTTCTCCTGGCAACCGCCAAACCCAGACATGTCCATCGGATTGCCAGACAGAGAAAAAAAAAAGGGGTTCATACATTAAAAAATAATTATTATATAGAATATCATAATAATAATAATTAATTGTAAATATATATATAAATGAAAGCCTATTTGGTTTATTTAATAAAGGATTACTTTTTCTAGTATCATCCATTTATATACTTTGATTAATAATATAAAGTAAAATCTCTAAAAAAAAAAGGGTTAATACGTTAAAAAATAATTATTGTATAAAATATAAAAATTAATTATAAATAAAAAATATATATAAATTAAAGGCTATTTGGTCTATTTATTAAAGGATTACTTTTTCTAGTATCATCCATCCATCATATTTTAATGTCTAAGTGATATTAAAATAAAATAAATAAAATCCCCGGACAAGATTTAATACTTAACAAATAATTATTGTAAAGATCTCAGAGAATATAAGAAAAATTAATTATACATTAAAGCCTTTTTCATCTTTTTATTGGAGGAATAATATTTCTAGTATCATCCATATATATTTTATTATACTATTTTAATATCTAAGTGATATTAAAATAATATGAATATAAATCCCCCAAACAAGGATTATTATATACAAAAATAATTATTATAAAGATCTCCCTCTCTATGGAGTGGTGGGGGATGGGGTTATAGTTCCGAATTATCGATAGACATACAAATCAATAACTTTGAATCGATCAATAAATAACTTGGCTGTAGGAGCTGCACTGCTGACCTCAGAGTTTCATACAAGAATCTCAACACTGCCAGTAATTGCAGTCAGCGGAATGAGAGCACCAATATGGTACCTGCTGACTTAGGTGTACAAAGATGGCCGGAGGGGTGTAGCGCTGTAGTAGAACGGCAGTGTCCGCTCACGCGGAGCCATTTTTCTGGAGTCCTCGGTGCGGCCAACATAGACTGACAACAAGATGGCCGCCGCTCAGCGACATCAGGGAACTCTACCTCTAGTGGCGGATCGCCATGGGAAAGGAAAGACCTTCTAACGCCGGAAGTGGATGTTTGGTGACCCGGAGGCGGAAGTGGATGTGTAGAGCGCAGGATTGATGGTGGAGAGAGCGGGGAAGACGAGGCAGAGGTAGCCGGAGAGGTGAGAGGACGCTGGAGGACTACAACTCCCAGCAGACACTATACAGTACACTGTGGTGGGGGGACTGCAACTCCCAGCAGACACTGTATACTGTACACTATGGGGGAGTACAACTCCCAGCAGGGACTGTATACTGTACACCATGGGGGGACTACAACTCCCAGCAGGCACTGCATACTGTACACTATGGGGGATTACAACTCCCAGCAGACACTGTATACTGTACACTATGGGGGGGGACTACAACTCCCAGCAGGCACTGCATACTGTACACTATGGGGGATTACAACTCCCAGCAGGCACTGCATACTGTACACTATGAGGGGACTACAACTCCCAGCAGACACTGTATACTGTACACTATGGGGGGACTACAACTCCCAGCAGGGACTGTATACTATGGGGGACTACAACTCCCAGCAGGAACTGCATACTGTACACTAAGGGGACTACAACTCCCAGCAGGCACTGTATATTGTACACTCTGGGGGACTACAACTCCCAGCATGCACTGCATACTGTACACTATGGGGGACTACAACTCCCAGCAGGCACTGTATACTGTACACTCTGGGGGACTACAACTCCCAGCAGGCACTGTATACTGTACACTCTGGGGGACTACAACTCCCAGCAGGCCCAGCATACTGTACACTATGGGGGGACTACAACTCCCAGCAGGCACTGTATACGTTACACTATGGGGGGACCACAACACCCAGCAGACATTGTATACAGTAAACTATGGGGGAGGTGGGAGGGATTTCAACTTCAAGGCACTCTACCCACCCCCTGACCTCCATTATAGGACGTACACGGAGCGCCCCCCTCACTGGATGGAGTGTTATGTGGGGCTCGGCTCCCAGTTGTGGTTCCTCCAAACCACTTGGGGGGCCACCAGTCAGTGACTCGGGCTGTTCATCCAGCGGGGGGGTAGTTCCAGCTCTGACAGGTTCTCTTTATCCTCTGTCTTCCCCATCACATCACTTGTTCAGGTTGGACATTGTTTTCCATAAAGTTTCATGAATTGACCGAACTGAGATTTGTTCATGAATCTGGATTTCCTTCTCCATTATGAGCCGGAGAGCGTGATGTCATCAGACCGCCTGACTGCCTCGGCCAATTGGAGCTGGGGCCACACACGCTAGCTGGGGCCACATACACTTCATACAGCACTGAAAGCCGATGCAGCACTCAGGGCTGATTTACACTTCTGCCCACCAAGCGCCTACCGCTTCACGTGCCTGGGTTTTCTATTTGTTTTAAAGGGGCTCATTATTACTCCAGCTCATTAGTACCGTCACTCAGCAGATCCCCAGCTCCTTGTTACCTTTGTTCAGCAGATCCCCCGCTCAGTAGTAACCCCCAGCTCTGCTGATCCCCCGCTCATTAATAACCCCCAGCTCTGCTGATCCCCCGCTCATTAATAACCCCCAGGTTTGCTGATCCCCCGCTCAGTAGTAATCCCAGCTCTGTTGATCCCCCTCTCAGTTTTAACCCCCAGCTCTGCTGATCCCCCGCTCATTAATAACCCCCAGCTTTGCTGATCCCCCACTCAGTAGTAATCCCAGCTCTGTTGATCCCTCGCTCAGTATTAACCCTCCACTCTGTTGATCCCCTACTCAATTTTAACCCCCAGCTCTTCTGATCCCCCACTCAGTAGTAACCCCCAGCTCTTCTGATCCCCCGTTCATTAGTAACCCCCATCTCTTCTGATCCCCCGTTCATTAGTAACCCCCATCTCTTCTGATCCCCCACTCATTAGTAACCCCCATCTCTTCTGATCCCCCGTTCATTAGTAACCCCCATCTCTTCTGATCCCCCACTCATTAGTAACCCCCATCTCTTCTGATCCCCCACTCATTAGTAACCCCCATCTCTTCTGATCCCCCGTTCATTAGTAACCCCCATCTCTTCTGATCCCCCGTTCATTAGTAACCCCCATCTCTTCTGATCCCCCGTTCATTAGTAACCCCCATCTCTTCTGATCCCCCGTTCATTAGTAACCCCCATCTCTTCTGATCCCCCGTTCATTAGTAACCCCCATCTCTTCTGATCCCCCACTCATTAGTAACCCCCATCTCTTCTGATCCCCCACTCATTAGTAACCCCCAGCTCTGGTGATCCCCCGCTCAGTAGTAACTCCCAGCTCTTCTGATCCCCCGCTCAGTAGTAACCCCCAGCTCTGTTGATCCTCCTGTGCGGGTGGGATGGAGGGGGGTCGTTAATGACAAAAAGTTTAGTTAATGGGTCCTCTTTAATGTCTTTTCTTTCCATATTTCAGGTTACCTTTTTTTCTCTTAGTGGGGAGGAGGACGTAGAACTTGGAAAACATGGGGCGGAGATCCACATCTTCCACCAAGAGTGGGAAGTTTATGAACCCCACCGACCAAGCCCGTGAGTATCGCCCAATCAGCCATCAGAGAGTGACACCAGGACAGTGACACTGAACGATGTCCGATCATACAGAGACCACATCAAAACCATCGACCTTTTCAGTCCACCAAAGAAAAAAACAAATCTGTTGGAAGATTGATTATCACCCCCACACAGTACAATCTTCTATAGATAGTCGTGACCCAAAATATTGCCCTCCCGCATTTCCGTCAGATAACGCACCGCTTCACCCAGAAAATCGCTGCCATGACAAATGTTTCATCATTCTCGTGTTTATTTCTTTGGTTTGTATCGATGACACACAAAAAGTGTAGAGAAAAAAAAAGCCAAATCTGACCCATTCCACCCAAAACCCCCAAAATGGACAAAATTATTGGCACCTTCTGCAAATTGTAAGAAATAATTGCATTCCAGGTTTGTGATTTTCCTGTAATTTGTCATTAAACTCCCCCGTATCCATGACCAGGTGCTGGCAATATAGAAATCCCACCGACAAACGGGGACAATGGTGACAAATGGCCTCCAACTTTCTGTTGTGTGTCTCTGTGTGTCACATGGAGCATGGAGGAGGAAGAGCAGCAAAGAATTGTCCGAGGATTGGAGAACAAAAATGGTGGAAAAGCATGGAGAATCTCAAGGTGACAAGTCCATCTCCAGAGATCTTCGTGTTCCTGTGTCCACTGTGCGCAGCATTGTCAGGAAGTGTACAGCCCATGGCACTGCAGCTGATCTCCCTGGATGTGGATGAAAGAGAAAAATTGATCAAAGATTGCAACAAAGAATTGTTGGAATGGCGGATAAAGAACCTCCATCAACTTCGAGACAAATCCAAGTTGACCTTCAGGCACCGGGTACAATGGTGTAACCTCGCACTATACGTCCCATCTGAATGAAAAGGGGTGCTTTGGTAGGAGACCCAGGAGGACCCCACTGCCGACACAGAGATATGGTGGGAGATCCAGGAGGACCCCACTGCTGACACAGAAATATGGTGGGAGACCCAGGAGGACCCCACTGCTGACACAGAAATATGGGAGGAGACCCAGGAGGACCCCACTGCTGACACAGAAATATGGGAGGAGACCCAGGAGGACCCCACTGCTGACACAGAAATATGGGAGGAGACCCAGGAGGACCCCACCGCTGACACAGAAATATGGGAGGAGACCCAGGAGGACCCCACCGCTGACACAGAAATATGGAGGGAGACCCAGGAGGACCCCGCTGCTGACACAGAAATATGGAGGGAGACCCAGGAGGACCCCGCTGCTGACACAGAAACTTGGGAGGAGATCCAGGAGAACCCCACTGCTGACACAGAAATATGGGAGGAGACCCAGGAGGATCCCGCCGCTGACACAGAAATATGGTGGGAGACCCAGGAGGGCCCCACCTGTGACACAGAAATATGGGAGGAGACCCAGGAGGACCCCACTGCTGACACAGAAATATGGTGGGAGACCCAGGAGGACCCCACTGCTGACACAGAAATATGGTAGGAGCCCCAGGAGGACCCCATTGCCGACACAGAAATATGGTAGGAGACCCAGGAGGACCCCACTACTGATACAGAAATATGGTGGGAGATCCAGGAGGACCCCACCGCTGACACAGAAATATGGTGGGAGACCCAGGAGGACCCCACTGCTGACACAGAAATATGGGAGGAGACCCAGGAGGACCCCACTGCTGACACAGAAATATGGTAGGAGACCCAGGAGGACCCCACTGCTGACACAGAAATATGGGGGAGACCAGGAGGACCCCACCGCTGACACAGATACATATTGGGAACCAGATTATAGTTTGCCAAAACTTACCTGAGGAAGCCAAAATCCTTCTGGGAGAATGTGCTGTGGGCAGACGGAACCAAATGGCAACCTTTTGGTAAAACCCATCATTCTACTGATTTCAGGAACAAAAATGAGGCCTTAAAAAAATCCAGTCCCTCCAGTCACACATGGTGGGGGGGGTCAAAGTCCCTCCAGTCACACATGGTGGGGGGTCACAGTCCCTCCAGTCACACATGGTGGGGGGTCACTGATGTTTGGGGTTGCTTTGCTGCTTCAGGCACTGTATGTCTTGACCGTGTGCATGGCATTATGAAATCTGAAGACGCCAAAGAATTCTGGGGTGCAATGTAGGGCCCGGTGTCAGAAAGTTGGGTTTCCAATGTCAGAGGTCATGGGTCTTACAGCAGGACAATGACCCAAATCACACGTCACAAAGTCCCCAGAAATGGTTTCGGACAAAGTGCTGGAGAGGACTGAAGTGGCCAGCGATGAGTCCAGATCTCCATCCCATAGAGCTCCTGTGGAGAGATCTCAGACCAGCCATTGGGAAAAGGAACCTTCCAATCTGAGAGACCCGGAGCAGTTGGGGAAAGGAAGCCTTCCAATCTGAGAGACCCGGAGCAGTTGGGGAAAGGAACCCTTCCAATCTTAGAGACCTGGAGTAGTTGGGGAAAGGAACCCTTCCAATCTGAGAGACCTGGAGTAGTTGGGGAAAGGAACCCTTCCAATCTGAGAGACCTGGAGCAGTTGGGGAAAGGAACCCTTCCAATCTGAGAGACCCGGAGCAGTTGGGAAAAGGAACCGGTCCAATCTGAGAGACCTGGAGCAGTTGGAGAAAGGAACACTTTCAGTCTGAGAGACCTGGAGCAGTTGGGGGAAAGGAACCCTTCCAATCTGAGAGACCTGGAGCAGTTGGGGAAAGGAACCCTTCCAATCTGAGAGACCCGGAGCAGTTGGGGAAAGGAACCCTTCCAATCTTAGAGACCTGGAGTAGTTGGGGAAAGGAACCCTTCCAATCTGAGAGACCTGGAGTAGTTGGGGAAAGGAACCCTTCCAATCTGAGAGACCTGGAGCAGTTGGGGAAAGGAACCCTTCCAATCTGAGAGACCCGGAGCAGTTGGGAAAAGGAACCGGTCCAATCTGAGAGACCTGGAGCAGTTGGAGAAAGGAACACTTTCAGTCTGAGAGACCTGGAGCAGTTGGGGGAAAGGAACCCTTCCAATCTGAGAGACCTGGGGCAGTTGGGGAAAGGAACCCTTCCAATCTGAGAGACCTGGGGCAGTTGGGGAAAGGAACCCTTCCAATCTGAGAAACCTGGAGCAGTTGGGGAAAGGAACCCTTCCTATCTGAGAGACCTGGAGCAGTTGGGGAAAGGAACCCTTCCAATCTGAGAAACCTGGAGCAGTTGGGGAAAGGAACCCTTCCAATCTGAGAGACCCGGAGCAGTTGGGGAAAGGAACCCTTCCAATCTGAGAGACCTGGAGCAGTTGGAGGAAGAAGAGCAATCTAAAATTCCAGTAGAAAGGGGGGAGAAACTCAATGATGGTTCCAGGAAGACATAGATTTCAGGCATTCTTTCCAAATATTTACCAAATATTACATTGAGGGTGCCAATAATTTTGTCCAGTCCGTTTTTGGGGTTTTTGCATGGAATGGGTCAAATTCGGCTTTTTGTTGGGGGAGATGGTGAGTTGGGGGGGATGGAGGAGTTGGGGGAGATCTGTCTGTGGTTTGTATGTTCGTCTTCATCTGTACTGATCGCTGTGTTCTGCTCTGTGCAGGGAAGGAGGCCAGGAAGAGGGAACTGAAGAAGGTGAGAGGGGTTCAGTCATGTTTATGTCTTTTGTTATTGCCGACCTCCCGTGTACTCCCCGCTGCCGACCTCCCGTGTACTCCCCGCTGCCGACCGCCCGTGTACTCCCCGCTGCCGACCGCCCGTGTACTCCCCGCTGCCGACCGCCCGTGTACTCCCCGCTGCCGACCGCCCGTGTACTCCCCGCTGCCGACCGCCCGTGTACTCCCCGCTGCCGACCGCCCGTGTACTCCCCGCTGCCGGCCGCCCGTGTACTCCCCGCTGCCGACCGCCCGTGTACTCCCCGCTGTTGACCGCCCGTGTACTCCCCGCTGTTGACCGCCCGTGTACTCCCCGCTGCCGACCTCCCGTGTACTCCCCGCTGCCGACCTCCCGTGTACTCCCCGCTGCCGACCTCCCGTGTACTCTACTTCAACCTCCTGGCACGACCAGTTCCACGCCAAATGACTACAGCTGCGGCCAATCCTGACACAGAGTCTCACAAGCGAACCCTGCCCACCGACCGTTCTCTCCAGCCGACTCTGGGTTGAGGGCGGGACTTGCGTTTCCAGGGTGCTTGCGACTGTTGCTGCAGTGTGTCGGGGAGACGCGTGGGATGTGTGGCCCCGGTCTGTGCTGAGGGAGAAGCGGGGATGAACAGATTTGGTACGGTCTGCACCCTTCTATATGTTGTGCCCGGGGCGTGCGTTCACACACACACTATGCCACTGCGCAGTAATGAAGCGGACGGCTGACAAATGCCCAGGAGCTAGGACACAACGGCTAGTCGCCATGGCAACCTGACGCCTGGGATTTGTAGGGCCCTGCCCTGGGGAGCTGTCCTGTAACCCAACCCGTCTTTATACAGCCAGCTGTCCTGATGAAGGTGCAGATCATGACTGGTTGCGGGGTCAGGGGAAGGTTTCTGTGTTCTGCCTTGTTGACCGTGTTTGTCAAATGTGTTCCAGAACAAGAAGCAGCGGATGATGGTGAGGGCGGCCGTGCTGAAGATGAAGGATCCCAAGCAGATCATCCGGGACATGGAGAAGCTGGATGAGATGGGTGAGCTGAGCCAACACACAAACATGTCTGCTGCACCCGGGATCCCGGAGCCCATGCAGAATCCATTTGTTGTGTCTCCTCACAACGATGACATTCCTTGTCTCTGAAATAGTCCGCCTCTTCCCACCTCCATGTCAGGAGAGCAGACAGCTCATTGTTAGTATTGAACGCAAACTCCCCCATCCATCCATCCGTGTCTTCATCCGTCCATGTCTTCAATCATTCTTCCATCCGTTTGTTTCCATCTATCCATTCATGCCTCCATCCATCTATCCATTTATGCCTCCATCCATCTATCCATTCATGCCTCCATCCATCTATCCATTCATGTCTCCATTCCTCTATCCATTCATTCCTCCATCCATTCATTCCTCCATCCATCTATCCATTCATGCCTCCATCCATCTATCCATTCATGTCTCCATCCATCTATCCATCCATGTCTCCATCCATCTATCCATTCATGTCTCCATCCATCTATCCATTCATGTCTCCATTACTCTATCCATTCATTCCTCCATCCATCTATCCATTCATGCCTCCATCCATCTATCCATTCATGCCTCCATCCATCTATCCATTCATGCCTCCATCCATCTATCCATTCATGCCTCCATCCATCTATCCATTCATGCCTCCATCCATCTATCCATTCATGCCTCCATCCATCTATCCATTCATGCCTCCTTCCATCTATCCATTCATGCCTCCTTCCATCTATCCATTCATGCCTCCTTCCATCTATCCATTCATGCCTCCATCCATCTATCCATTCATGCCTCCATCTATCCATTCATGCCTCCATCCATCTATCCATTCATGTCTCCATCCATCTATCCATCCATGTCTCCATCCATCTATCCATTCATGTCTCCATCCATCTATCCATCCATGTCTCCATCCATCTATCCATTCATGTCTCCATCCATCTATCCATTCATGTCTCCATCCATCTATCCATTCATGTCTCCATCCATCTATCCATTCATGTCTCCATCCATCTATCCATTCATGTCTCCATCCATCTATCCATCCATGTCTCCATCCATCTATCCATTCATGTCTCCATCCATCTATCCATTTATGCCTCCATCCATCTATCCATTCATGTCTCCATTACTCTATCCATTCATTCCTCCATCCATCTATCCATTCATGCCTCCATCCATCTATCCATTCATGCCTCCATCCATCTATCCATTCATGCCTCCATCCATCTATCCATTCATGCCTCCATCCATCTATCCATTCATGCCTCCATCCATCTATCCATTCATGCCTCCATCCATCTATCCATTCATGCCTCCATCCATCTATCCATTCATGCCTCCTTCCATCTATCCATTCATGCCTCCTTCCATCTATCCATTCATGCCTCCTTCCATCTATCCATTCATGCCTCCATCCATCTATCCATTCATGCCTCCATCTATCCATTCATGCCTCCATCCATCCATGTATTCATGCCTCCATCCATAGCTCCATTCATCGATCCATGTCTCCATCCATCCATGTCTCCATCCATCCATTCATGCCTCATCCTTCCATCCATTCAGGCATCCATCCATCCATAGCTCCATTCCTCAATCCATGTCTCCATCCATTCATCTATCAATCCATCCATGTCTCCATTCATTCATCCATATCTCCATCCATCCATATCTCCATTCTTCCATTCATGTCTCCATGCTCTATTTTGCTAGGAAATCGCCCCCCTAGCATTTCTTGAGTAAGGGCCAATGACTCGTAGCATTTACTTCTTGGAATTCGGCTGTCCTTAGCTCAGGTATGCAGGCAGGAGGGTGTGTTTAGCTGATAAAGCCCCGCCTCTTCTCCTGAAGACTTCTGGGATGACGACATCATTTGCCTAGACATGGAAACCAGAAAGTAACTGGAGAAATGTAAACAAAAAGTTCAAACCCAGTAAATCTAATACTTTCCTCTCTGATTACTAAGGCAAGCAGGGTGAGGATTGGTCCACGCCGATTAGGAGAGTGACGTCCTGCTGCAACACGACAATGACGTCCTGCTGCAACACGACAATGACGTCCTGCTGCAACACGACAATGACGTCCCCTGCAGGTCGCACCATCAGTGAACTCGGGGAGAGAGAATTGTCTGAATGAGGGAAATCACTTGATTCCTTCATCTGCATTACACAGCTCTGCAGTGACAACTTTTTACTTTTGCAGAATTCATAAGTCCCCCGGTGGCTGCAGAATTGTTTGTGTGGCACACAGGGGCCACCATTGGGAATCCTGGGGCCCCGCACAGCCTACCTGGCAGGGATCCCCAAGCTTTGGACATGGTGAAGCTGCTGTCCTTGTGGCGAGCCCTGAAGCGCGTAGTGGAGGAATGCCACCAGTCATATGAACTGGCAGTCGGGATTTTTCCACACTGAAGTCACGCCATTGACCAACAGCCCGGTGGTCACTGAGGAGTGACACCAATGTAAGGTGGAGCCGGCTCGGGCCCCAACTCCCGAGGGCAGGCGTTCCCACACCGAGCTGTGGATCCTGCACTGTGCCAGGCAAGGGGCCCCCTGCTGCCCTGAGGGGGCCTGGTATGGGAGTCCGGTGGCCATGGTGGTGTTTCTTCATTGCGTTGTAACTCTTGTGATGTCATAGTTGTGTGTAGAATGAAATCTATCAACTCGAACTTTCCGCAGAATTCAACCCAGTCCAGCAGCCGCAGCTCAATGAGAAAGTCCTGAAAGACAAGCGGAAGAAGCTGCGGGAGACCTTCGAGCGCATTCTGCGTCTTTACGAGAAGGAGAACCCCGAGACCTACAAAGAGCTGCGCAAGATCGAGCTGGAGTACGAACACAAGAGGTCCCAGCTCAGCCAATACTTCGATGCCGTGAAGGTGAGATCCAGCAAAACTCCAGCCAATCATCAACATGAAAACTGCAGATATAGGAGATGGTATGACCAGCGGTGTGTGTTGGTTCTGTGCTGCCCTAGGCAAGGCTAAAATATGCCCCCCCCCCATCTAAATTTGTCCTACCCCTTGCTGTATAAGATCCACCCCTTCAGGACAGGAGGGGGGCAGCGTGATAGGGGGTCAGCATGACAGAGGGAAGCGGGACAGGAGGGGGGCAGCATGATGGGGGGGGGGGACAGGAGGGGGGCAGCATGATGGGGGGGGACAGGAGGGGGAAGCAGGACAGGAGGGGGGGCAGCATGATGGGGGGGTCAACATGACAAGGGGAAGCGGGATAGGAGGGGGCAGCATGATGGGGTGGGGGGCAGGAGGGGGGTGGGTCAACATGGCGGGGATGCGGCACAGGAGGGGGGGCAGCATGATGGGGGGGGACAGGAGGGGGGCAGCATGATGGGGGGGGACAGGAGGAGGCGGGTCAACATGACGGGGAAGCTGGACAGGAGGGGGTAGCATGATGGGGGGGGGGGCAGGAGGGGGAAGCGGGACAGGAGGGGGGCAGCATGATGGGGGGGGGGGGACAGGAGGGGGAAGCGGGACAAGAGGGGGGCAGCATGATGGGGGGGGTCAACATGACAAGGGGAAGTGGGACAGGAGGGGGCAGCATGATGGGGGGGACAGGAGGGAGGCGGGTCAACATGACAGGGAAGCGGGACAGGAGGGGGGCAGCATGATGGGGGGTCAATATGACAAGGGGAAGCAGGACAGGAGGGGGGCAGCATGATGGGCGGGGGGGCAGGACAGGAGGGGGGCAGCATGATGGGCGGGGGGACAGGAGGGGGAAGCGAGACAGGAGGGGGTCACCATGATGGGGGGGGCAAAATGACGGGGAAGCTTAACATGAGGGGGGGCAGCATGATTGGGGGGGGGGGTCAACATGACAAGGGGAAGTGGGGCAGCATGATGGGGGGGCAGGAGGGGGAAGCGGAACAGGAGCGGGGCAGCATGATTGGGGGGGGTCAACATGACAAGGGGAAGTGGGACTGGAGTGGGGCAGCATGATGGGGGGGTGGCAGTAGGGGCAGTGGGATAGGAGGGGGCAGTGGGAAGGGGGGGTGGGGCACAGTGTGATTGGGTGCGGGGGGGGGGGTAGGGGTAGTGTGACAGGAGGGGGGAAGCACCAGTCCTCCCTCCAAGCTCTTACCTGTCCAGCAGTGGCTCCTCCAGATGGTGTCCACCTCGCACAGCCCATAGCACACTGACAGTGGGGCTCGGCCCTCGGGGATCCACCCACTACTCCGCCCTCCTCTGCAGCTGGTCCCCTGGGTCGCTCCTACTTGTGTGTCGGCTTGGCATGGCTGTATACCGCCCACACCCCCTGACATCTTCCCCCAGCTGACACCCACGATGTCCCTTCTGCCAGGGGGTGTCGCCGCCCCCATAGACAGCGGTTTTATTACAGGTAACTGGCCAAAGAGGAGAAGCCAGGAGCTCCGGGGGACCCCAGAAGAGGAGGATTGGGGATGCTTTCCACAAAACCATGGCACAGAACAGGTTAGTATGACCTAATGAGGGCGCTCTGGTCCAGTCACACGGACACCCCCGGGCGTGATGCACAGTACTAAGAGGGTGACAACATTTTCTAAACCTGGCAGCTATGTGGACGTCACCCATGGCCCTGTCTCTTGCCTTCTCATCCATCTCCAGTGATCTCCACCCTGAGCTCTGTCATGGACCTGCTCATGATGTTGGCTAGCTGCCCTGCACTGCCCGGATGGTAATGTGATTTCTGTTATCTGTGCAGAACGCTCAGCATGTGGAGGTGGAGAGCATTCCGCTGCCGGACCTTCCTCACGCTCCTTCTAACATTCTCATTCAAGACATTCCTCTGCCCGGGACTCAGCCACCCTCCATTCTTAAGAAGACCTCCGCTTATGGGTAAGATGAGCCTCTATAATACACACGCCGTCCCCATGTTATCCCTTCTCTGCCGAACTGAAAATGGTCCTGAAGCCTGAAAAAGAGAAGTTTGGGATTAGAAAACAATCATGCTTGCCTAGATGGCTGCAGCACCGGTCCCATCTGCAGTGCCCCCCAACCCCCGCCGCCATGAAGACCTGAACGATCAAGGATGGCTGGTGGCTCAGCTCTCCGTCTTCAGCCTCTGCCCCTCCAGTGCTCACTGGAGCACTTGCCTGGGGAGGGGGCGGGAGCAGCTGGTTCGGGCTCTCAGCGGATTGCCAAGGGGCTGAGCCACCTGCCAGTCCAGGCTTTTCAGGGGATCCTGACCATATGGTCGGGATCCTTTTAACCACTTCCCATCCGCTCATGTATATAAAGGGCCGGAGGGTGGCAGTGCAGGGTCGGGTGGACGTTTATAAATGGCCTCCCCACCCTTTGCTTGTGCACGCTCCCTGGGAGCGCAGCATCGCGATCCGTTGCCCGCCGTGTCTTTCAGACACAGTGGGATACTGATCGTCAGACGGGACCTCTGTGCGAGGTCCCGATCATGTGATCGCTGATTGGCCAATCAGTGATCACATACAGAGTAGTAAGCAAGATGTCACTTTTGACATCATTGCTTACTATGTGTGAAATCTGTGAATGATCACAGAGATCACATGGTACAGGGCCATTCACAACAGCCTTGTACCATGTGACAAGCTGTGACCAATCACAGCTCTTACAGTATTTCTCAATGGCTGCAAGAATGCAGCCAGAGAGAAGGAGAAATGATTGTACAGCCTTTATGGGTGTAAAAGCAATCAGTGTAAAAAAAAAAAGAAAAATCTTCATCACCCCACAAGTAGTACAGTGTCATAAACTAATTTGGGTTATTTTTTTTTTTACTAAAAAGATAACTGGATACATTTTGGGCAAGATTTATGATAAAATGTTATTTATTTGCAAAATTTTCTAAGACAAACACTTTTTTTCAAAATTTTTGGACTTTTTCATTTATATAGCAAAAAAAAATAAAAATCCCAGCGGTGAATAAATACCACCAAAATAAAGCTTTATCTGTCTCAAAAAATGCAAAAAAATTCATATGGTTACAGTGTTGCATGACCGCGCAATTGTCATTCAAAGTGTGATAGCGCTGACAGCTGAAAATTGGCCTGGGCAGGAAGGGGGGGGGAAAGTGTCCGGACTGGAAGGGGGTGAAAGTGTCCGGACTGGAAGGGGGTGAAAGTGTCCGGACTGGAAGGGGGTGAAAGTGTCCGGACTGGAAGGGGGGAAAGTGTCCGGACTGGAAGGGGGGGGAAGTGTCCGGACTGGAAGGGGGTGAAAGTGTCAGGACTGGAAGGGGGGGAAAGTGTCCGGACTGGAAGGGGGTGAAAGTGTCCGGACTGGAAGGGGGGAAAGTGTCCGGACTGGAAGGGGGGGGAAGTGTCCGGACTGGAAGGGGGTGAAAGTGTCAGGACTGGAAGGGGGGGAAAATGTCAGGACTGGAATTGGGTGAAAGTGTCCGGACTGGAAGGGGGGAAAGTGTCCGGACTGGAAGGGGGGAAAGTGTCCGGACTGGAAGGGGGGGAAAGTGTCCGGACTGGAAGGGGGGGAAAGTGTCCGGACTGGAAGGGGGGGAAAGTGTCCGGACTGGAAGGGGGGGAAAGTGTCCGGACTGGAAGGGGGGAAAGTGTCCGGACTGGAAGGGGGGGGAAGTGTCCGGACTGGAAGGGGGTGAAAGTGTCAGGACTGGAAGGGGGGGAAAGTGTCCGGACTGGAAGGGGGGGAAAGTGTCCGGACTGGAAGGGGGTGAAAGTGTCAGGACTGGAAGGGGGGGAAAATGTCCGGACTGGAAGGGGGGGAAAGTGTCCGGACTGGAAGGGGGTGAAAGTGTCAGGACTGGAAGGGGGGGAAAGTGTCTGGACTGGAAGGGGGGGAAAGTGTCCGGACTGGAAGGGGGGGAAAATGTCCGGACTGGAAGGGGGGGAAAGTGTCCGGACTGGAAGGGGGGGAAAGTGTCCGGACTGGAAGGGGGGGAAAGTGTCCGGACTGGAAGGGGGGGAAAGTGTCCGGACTGGAAGGGGGGGAAAGTGTCCGGACTGGAAGGGGGGAAAGTGTCCGGACTGGAAGGGGCTGAAAGATGCAAATTGGCCTGGACAGGAAGGGGGGGGAAGTGTCCGGACTGGAAGGGGGGGGGGGGGGAAGTGTCCGGACTGGAAGGGGGGGGAGTGTCCGGACTTGAAGTGGTTAAAGCCTGGACTGGGTCTGTGAAGTCAGCCAACAGTGGGCTCTAGCCAGCTGCTGGCTGAAAACGGGGTACAAGGGTGCAGAAGGAACTGCAGAACGATCCATTATAGTAGGGCCAAGGCTATGGCTATACTTCTCCTTTTAAGGTTTTATTTTACCTTAATGCATTGTATGTGCTACTGGATCTCCCCCTCCCCCCCCCCCCCTTACACTTACCTGAGCCTGATATAGATCCAGTGCTGTGCCCAGGAGCCGCATCTTTCTCCTCACAGGGCAGATTGATGGCAGCGAGAGTTATTGGCTCCCACTGCTGTCTGTGAGGTGGGGGCAGAGCTGAGCCGCACTCCCTGTATATAGACACAGACAGGGTGGCTCAGGATCGAGCCTGCACGAGTGCCCCCATAGAAAGCGGTTTTCTTTGGGGGGAACTCACCAAAGAGGAGAAGCCAGGAGAGCCAGGGGACCCCAGAAGAGGAGGATCGGGGATGCTTTGCACAAAACCATTGCACAGAGTAGGTAAGTATGACATGCTTTGAGGGCGCTCTGGTCCGGTCACGATTGGCTCCCAGAACCGGCTTCAGTTGGACAGCTGACTGTATACCCCATAGTAAGCCTATGGGTGATATCACCGCATAGGCTTTGCAGCCGTCACTCCTCTTCATTGAAGCCCGCTGCTGGAGAGATCATGTGACTAGAGGAGCGGAGCGCCCTCAACAGGTATAGACATCTTCCCTTTTGCAGGGTAGTTAGAATGGGCATAGAATGGGGGTTGTGGCAGGTTTATGTATAGTTAGGATTTGATTGGACTTCCACTTTATGTTAGAGATGAGGACAAAAGGTGAAATTCTGTACTCCAGCAAAGAAGAATTCAGGCAGCTTGTAGTGAAGCTCTATGTACAAACATTAAGTAAAAAAAAAACACATTCCTGGCATCCCCTTAGATATGCATACTTCTCCCTGCTGGCCACTGGGTGGTGTATATCTTAGCGGTGCAATCTGCTGATCAGCTGCTTGATTACAATCTATCAGACCTGCTTCTGGAACAAATTGCACAGCTAATGTCTGCAACAGCCAGCAGGGAGAAACATGCATGTCTAAAGGGATGCCAGGGTTATGTTCTTTCATAAAACTGTTAGAGCATGGCTTCTTCCGGGGGAAACCTGGAGCATGCGTATGACAGTACCAACACAGAAAATGGGATTAGCTGGCATAGTGTTGCCCCTGTGGATAAGGAAGCAGAGGAAGATGACAGGATAAACCAGGTACTTGCTATCTAAAAATATAGTAATAAAGGAAACAGGTGTGCTTTCGAAGATCATAGACGAATCTTTAAATTTTTTTTTTCCAGACCTCAGGGGCGTGGAGTATCTGTGACCTATCCCCCGGGGCACGGTGTTCCTCGCTTACCACCCGGCAAGAAACCGCCCGGGCCGCCCTCAGGTCCACCCCCACCCCAGGTTCTACAGATGTACGGCCGGAAAGTCGGCTTTGCTTTGGACAACATTATGAGGAAGAAGGATGACGACGTGAGATACAGCCCTGATAGAGGTGAGGGTGTCGTGTTCTGCTTGAGAGGAAATCGTGCGTCGCAAGAGCGCCACCGTACCTGCTCCGCTATTGGCAGCTAGGGATGTCAATCATCGGGTCCGCCGGCACCCAGTGATCGTCTGGGAAAGCTGACAGACGATCATACATGATTTTGTATCACTGTGTAGGGACACGTGTGTGCCGCACTACCTGTGCTGCCATTGGCGGCTACAGCTGTCGATCACTGGGTCTAGCCGGGTGGGACGGCAGGTAGGTTAGGTCAGGGGAAGGGTGGGACGGCAGGTAGGTCAGATCAGGGGAAGGGTGGGAGGGCAGGTAGGTAGGTCAGGTCAGGGGAAGGGTGGGAGGGCAGGTAGGTAGGTCAGGTCAGGGGAAGGGTGGGAGGGCAGGTAGGTAGGTCAGGTCAGGGAAAGGGTGGGATGGCGGTTAGGTCAGGGGAAGGGTGGGATGATGGGTAGGTCAGGGGAAGGGTTGGATGGCAGGTAGGTTAGGTCGGTGGAAGAGTGGGATGGCGGTTAGGTCAGGGGAAGGGTGGGATGGCGGTTAGGTCAGGGGAAGGGTGGGAAGGCGGTTAGGTTAGGTCAGGGGAAGGGTAGGATGTAGGTTCGGTCAGGGGAAGGGTGGGATGGCGGTTAGGTCAGGGGAAGGGTGGGATGGCGGTTAGGTCAGGGGAAGGGTTGGATGGCAGGTAGGTTAGGTCGGTGGAAGAGTGGGACGGTGGTTAGGTCAGTGGAAGGGTGGGATGGCGGTTAGGTTAGGTCAGGGGAAGGGTAGGATGTAGGTTAGGTCAGGGGAAGGGTGGGATGGCGGTTAGGTCAGGGGAAGGGTGGGATGGCGGTTAGGTCAGGGGAAGGGTGGGATGGCGGTTAGGTCAGGGGAAGGGTGGGAAGGCGGTTAGGTTAGGTCTGGGGAAGGGTGGGATGGCGGTTAGGTCAGGGGACAGGTGGGACAGCGGTTAGGTCAGGGGAAGGGTGGGATGGTGGTTAGGTCAGGTCAGGGGAAGGGTGGGACGGTGGTTAGGTCAGGGGAAGGGTGGGACGGTGGTTAGGTCAGGGAAGGGTGGGACGGCGGTTAGGTCAGGGGAAGGGTGGGATGGCGGTTAGGTCAGGTCAGGGGAAGGGTGGGACAGCGGTTAGGTCAGGGGAAGGGTGGGACGGTGGTTAGGTCAGGGGAAGGGTGGGATGGCGGTTAGGTCCGGGGAAGGGTGGGACGGTGGTTAGGTCAGGGGAAGGGTAGGATGGCGGTTAGGTTAGGTCAGGGGAAGGGTGGGACGGTGGTTAGGTCAGGGAAAGGGTGGGATGGCGGTTAGGTCAGGGGAAGGGTGGGATGGCGGTTAGGTCAGGGGTAGGGTGGGATGGTGGGTAGGTTAGGTCAGGGGAAGGGTGGGATGGTGGGTAGGTTAGGTCAGGGGAAGGGTGGGATGGTGGTTAGGTCAGGGGAAGGGTGGGATGATGGGTAGGTCAGGGGAAGGGTGGGATGGCGGGTAGGTTAGGTCAGGGAAAGGGTGGGATGGCGGGTAGGTTAGGTCAGGGGAAAGGTGGGATGGCGGTTAGGTCAGGTCAGGGGAAGGGTGGGATGGTGGTTAGGTCAGGTCAGGGGAAGGGTGGGATGGTGGTTAGGTCAGGTCAGGGGTAGGGTGGGATGGCGGGTAGGTTAGGTCAGGGGAAGGGTGGGATGGTGGGTAGGTTAGGTCAGGGGAAGGGTGAGATGATGGGTAGGTCAGGGGAAGGGTGGGATGGCGGGTAGGTTAGGTCAGGGAAAGGGTGGGATGGCGGGTAGGTTAGGTCAGGGGAAAGGTGGGATGGCGGTTAGGTCAGGTCAGGGGAAGGGTGGGATGGCGGTCAGGTCAGGGGAAGGGTGGGATGGCGGTTAGGTCAGGTCAGGGGAAGGGTGGGATGGTGGTTAGGTCAGGTCAGGGGAAGGGTGGGATGGTGGTTAGGTAGGTCAGGGGAAGGGTGGGATGGTGGTTAGGTCAGGGGAAGGGTGGGATGGTGGTTAGGTCAGGGGAAGGGTGGGATGGCGGTTAGGTCAGGGGAAGGGTGGGATGGCGGGTAGGTCAGGTCAGGGAAAGGGTGGGATGGCGGTTAGGTCAGGGGAAGGGTGGGATGGCGGTTAGGTCAGGGGTAGGGTGGGATGGCGGGTAGGTTAGGTCAGGGGAAGGGTGGGATGGTGGGTAGGTTAGGTCAGGGGAAGGGTGGGATGGCGGGTAGGTTAGGTCAGGGGAAGGGTGGGATGGTGGTTAGGTCAGGGGAAGGGTGGGATGATGGGTAGGTCAGGGGAAGGGTGGGATGGCGGGTAGGTTAGGTCAGGGAAAGGGTGGGATGGCGGGTAGGTTAGGTCAGGGGAAAGGTGGGATGGCGGTTAGGTCAGGTCAGGGGAAGGGTGGGATGGTGGTTAGGTCAGGTCAGGGGAAGGGTGGGATGGTGGTTAGGTCAGGTCAGGGGTAGGGTGGGATGGTGGTTAGGTCAGGTCAGGGGAAGGGTGGGAAGGTGGTTAGGTCAGGTCAGGGGAAGGGTGGGATGGTGGTTAGGTCAGGGGAAGGGTGGGATGGTGGTTAGGTCAGGGGAAGGGTGGGATGGTGGTTAGGTCAGGTCAGGGGAAGGGTGGGATGGTGAATAGGTTAGGTCAGGGGAAGGGTGGGATGGTGGTTAGGTCAGGTCAGGGGAAGGGTGGGATGGTGAATAGGTTAGGTCAGGGGAAGGGTGGGATGGCGGTTAGGTCAGGGGAAGGGTGGGACGGCGGTTAGGTCAGGGGAAGGGTGGGATGGCGGTTAGGTCAGGAGAAGGGTGGGATGGCGGTTAGGTCAGGGGAAGGGTGGGATGGCGGTTAGGTCAGGGGAAGGGTGGGATGGCGGTTAGGTCAGGTCAGGGGAAGGGTGGGATGGTGAATAGGTCAGGTCAGGGGAAGGGTGGGATGGCGGTTAGGTCAGGGGAAGGGTGGGATGGTGAATAGGTTAGGTCAGGGGAAGGGTGGGACGGCGGTTAGGTCAGGGGAAGGGTGGGATGGCGGTTAGGTCAGGGGAAGGGTGGGATGGCGGTTAGGTCAGGGGAAGGGTGGGATGGTGGTTAGGTCAGGGGAAGGGTGGGATGGCGGTTAGGTCAGGGGAAGGGTGGGACGGTGGTTAGGTCAGGGGAAGGGTGGGACGGCGGTTAGGTCAGGGGAAGGGTGGGACGGCGGTTAGGTCAGGGGAAGGGTGGGACGGCGGTTAGGTCAGGGGAAGGGTGGGACGGCGGTTAGGTCAGGTCAGGGGAAGGGTGGGACGGTGGTTAGGTCAGGGGAAGGGTGGGATGGTGGTTAGGTCAGGTCAGGGGAAAGGTGGGATGGTGGTTAGGTCAGGTCAGGGGAAAGGTGGGACGGTGGTTAGGTCAGGTCAGGGGAAGGGTGGGACGGTGGTTAGGTCAGGTCAGGGGAAAGGTGGGACGGTGGTTAGGTCAGGTCAGGGGAAGGGTGGGATGGTGGTTAGGTCAGGTCAGGGGAAAGGTGGGACGGCGGTTAGGTCAGGGGAAGGGTGGGACGGCGGTTAGGTCAGGGGAAGGGTGGGACGGCGGTTAGGTCAGGGGAAGGGTGGGATGGAGGTTAGGTCAGGGGAAGGGTGGGATGGTGGTTAGGTCAGGGGAAGGGTGGGATGGTGGTTAGGTCAGGGGAAGGGTGGGATGGTGGTTAGGTCAGGGGAAGGGTGGGATGGTGGTTAGGTCAGGGGAAGGGTGGGATGGAGGTTAGGTCAGGGGAAGGGTGAGATGATGGGTAGGTCAGGGGAAGGGTGGGATGGCGGGTAGGTTAGGTCAGGGAAAGGGTGGGATGGCGGGTAGGTTAGGTCAGGGAAAGGGTGGGATGGCGGGTAGGTTAGGTCAGGGGAAAGGTGGGATGGCGGTTAGGTCAGGTCAGGGGAAGGGTGGGATGGCGGTCAGGTCAGGGGAAGGGTGGGATGGCGGTTAGGTCAGGTCAGGGGAAGGGTGGGATGGTGGTTAGGTCAGGTCAGGGGAAGGGTGGGATGGTGGTTAGGTAGGTCAGGGGAAGGGTGGGATGGTGGTTAGGTCAGGGGAAGGGTGGGATGGTGGTTAGGTCAGGGGAAGGGTGGGATGGCGGTTAGGTCAGGGGAAGGGTGGGATGGCGGTTAGGTCAGGGGAAGGGTGGGATGGCGGTTAGGTCAGGTCAGGGAAAGGGTGGGATGGCGGTTAGGTCAGGGGAAGGGTGGGATGGCGGTTAGGTCAGGGGTAGGGTGGGATGGCGGATAGGTTAGGTCAGGGGAAGGGTGGGATGGTGGGTAGGTTAGGTCAGGGGAAGGGTGGGATGGCGGGTAGGTTAGGTCAGGGGAAGGGTGGGATGGTGGTTAGGTCAGGGGAAGGGTGGGATGATGGGTAGGTCAGGGGAAGGGTGGGATGGCGGGTAGGTTAGGTCAGGGAAAGGGTGGGATGGCGGGTAGGTTAGGTCAGGGGAAAGGTGGGATGGCGGTTAGGTCAGGTCAGGGGAAGGGTGGGATGGTGGTTAGGTCAGGTCAGGGGAAGGGTGGGATGGTGGTTAGGTCAGGTCAGGGGAAGGGTGGGAAGGTGGTTAGGTCAGGTCAGGGGAAGGGTGGGATGGTGGTTAGGTCAGGGGAAGGGTGGGATGGTGGTTAGGTCAGGGGAAGGGTGGGATGGTGGTTAGGTCAGGTCAGGGGAAGGGTGGGATGGTGAATAGGTTAGGTCAGGGGAAGGGTGGGATGGTGGTTAGGTCAGGGGAAGGGTGGGACGGCGGTTAGGTCAGGGGAAGGGTGGGATGGCGGTTAGGTCAGGAGAAGGGTGGGATGGCGGTTAGGTCAGGGGAAGGGTGGGATGGCGGTTAGGTCAGGGGAAGGGTGGGATGGCGGTTAGGTCAGGTCAGGGGAAGGGTGGGATGGTGAATAGGTCAGGTCAGGGGAAGGGTGGGATGGCGGTTAGGTCAGGGGAAGGGTGGGATGGTGAATAGGTTAGGTCAGGGGAAGGGTGGGACGGCGGTTAGGTCAGGGGAAGGGTGGGATGGCGGTTAGGTCAGGGGAAGGGTGGGATGGCGGTTAGGTCAGGGGAAGGGTGGGATGGTGGTTAGGTCAGGGGAAGGGTGGGATGGCGGTTAGGTCAGGGGAAGGGTGGGACGGTGGTTAGGTCAGGGGAAGGGTGGGACGGCGGTTAGGTCAGGGGAAGGGTGGGACGGCGGTTAGGTCAGGGGAAGGGTGGGACGGCGGTTAGGTCAGGGGAAGGGTGGGACGGCGGTTAGGTCAGGTCAGGGGAAGGGTGGGACGGTGGTTAGGTCAGGGGAAGGGTGGGATGGTGGTTAGGTCAGGTCAGGGGAAAGGTGGGATGGTGGTTAGGTCAGGTCAGGGGAAAGGTGGGACGGTGGTTAGGTCAGGTCAGGGGAAGGGTGGGACGGTGGTTAGGTCAGGTCAGGGGAAAGGTGGGACGGTGGTTAGGTCAGGTCAGGGGAAAGGTGGGACGGTGGTTAGGTCAGGTCAGGGGAAGGGTGGGATGGTGGTTAGGTCAGGTCAGGGGAAGGGTGGGACGGCGGTTAGGTCAGGGGAAGGGTGGGACGGCGGTTAGGTCAGGGGAAGGGTGGGATGGAGGTTAGGTCAGGGGAAGGGTGGGATGGTGGTTAGGTCAGGGGAAGGGTGGGATGGTGGTTAGGTCAGGGGAAGGGTGGGATGGTGGTTAGGTCAGGGGAAGGGTGGGATGGAGGTTAGGTCAGGGGAAGGGTGGGATGGAGGTTAGGTCAGGGGAAGGGTGGGATGGAGGTTAGGTCAGGGGAAGGGTGGGATGGTGGTTAGGTCAGGTCAGGGGAAGGGGGCAAAAAGCATAGGTGCATGTTGTTTTAAAATGCCTGAACTGGTAATCTGTTTGTCTGAGAGTAGATCCATGTTTGTCTCAAGCGTATCTAAATTCCGCCATTCTTCATCTTCTGTGTTCCCTGCAGGTGACAGAGGTCGCCATGACGCCTCCAGTTCCAGCGAGGACGAGGGCTACCCCAACGAGATGGAGCAAGATAAGGAGGAGGAGGGGAGCAGCGACGAGGACAGCGACAGCATTCAGTCGGATGTCCGGGACAGTGACGAAGGGGAGTACGCACAGCGGGACGAGGACAAAAAAGGCGGCGGTGAAAAGAAAGGAGGTGAGGGGACCCGCCATCTTCTTTTTTTATATAAAGATCTCTCCTCATCTGTGGTTTCAGCTCTGTCTTCGTCTCCTCAGGGCACAGCGTCCGCTTCGCTGAATCTTCAGAGAAATCCCATAAGAAGAAGAAGAAGCCAGTGAAGGACATTACGCCCCTTCAAGCCATGATGTTACGAATGGCAGGTAGGTCACCCTGCTACTTACCGTTAGTTCCAGCTATGAGCACAACAGGGGGATTGTAATTCGATGATATCCATAGGAGGAGGATTCCTCCTGCACCATTTACAAGGGTTGTCAGTGTCCGATATACTCTGACCGCATTGAACGGCCAGGACAGCCAGTTACTTGGGCAGGTCATGTGACCGGGGTCTCTCACTCTTGCAGGTCAGGAGATGACGGAGGAGGACGATGAACATGAAGCTGAAGACTATTCGTCTCCCTCATCATCCGAGGACGAGTCTGAGCCGGAGAATGAGCAGCGGACTGAAGAGTCAAAGGGAGAGAGCACAGAATCCGGCTCCTCCTCTACACAGGTGTCGGCTCCGCCTCCTGTTACTGTTCCACCCCCACCGCTGCAGATGCCGCCATCAATAATGACGGGACCTCCTCCTCTTGGCCCGCCGCCTGTTCCGCCACTACGGCCTCCTGGACCACCTACTGGAATGCCGCCTGGACCTCCTCCAGGTAATATGTTTGGTCTGGTAATTGTAAGGACAGGTCATAGGTCTCTCCTCTATTAAAGGGCACCTGTACTGCAGTCAGTGGAATGTAATACTGTGAAGGAGGTTAGGGAGGTAGGAGGTGAGTGTCCTGTTTACAAAGCAGTAAGCCATTGTGTGCCTCTTGGTTAACTGAATTTTCATGATGCTAACCGTTTATCAGGATAGCGCCTTTCTCTACATCATTAGTGGTAGCAAAGATCTGCAGGTCCATCTATCCTCTGTAGCCTTGCCAACCCTTGTGTACTTCAATGCTTCAAATCATATTGAAAAATTGCTGTGTCTATGGCTCACTCTACCTTGCTATTGATCCAAAGTTACCATGATCCAAAGTACAGTGGAGCGTGTGGATTCTGGTTGGATAGGTGGTCATTCTGGTTGGAGAGGGGGCCATTCTGGTTGGAGAGGGGGCCATTCTGGTTGGAAAAAGGTAATTTTGGTTGGTTAGGGGGGTCATTGTGGTTGGATAGGGGGCTATATTGGTTTGGCAGGGGTCATTCTGTTTGGATGGTGGACATTTTGGTTGGGTTCATTCCAGTTGGGTAGGGGTCATTCCGGTTGGATGGTGGCCATTCTGGTTGGGTAGAGGTCATTCTGGTTGGGTACAAGTCATTCCGGTTGGGTAGGGGTTGGTAACAGTTTATTCCATAGGTTAACTTAGCAGTTGCTTGAATATAAAGAAGTGGAGGTACAGTCCACCAAGAAAATAATTGGTTGGATGGGAATCGGGGTCATTGTGGTTGGGAATGGTTTATTCTATAAGTCAACATAGCAGTTGCTTGAAAATAAAGAAGTGAATGTGCAGCCCGCCAAGAAAAGAATTGGTTGGATAGGTGCCATTCTGGTTGGGTAAAGGCCATTCTGGTTGGATGGGTGCCATTCTGGTTGGATAGGTGCCATTCTGGTTGGGTAAAGGCCATTCTGGTTGGATGGGTGCCATTCTGGTTGGGTAAAGGCCATTCTGGTTGGTTAGGGGCCATTCTGGTTGGGTAGGGGTCATTCTGGTTGGGTAGGGGTCATTCTGGTTGGGTAGGGGTCATTCTGGTTGGGAAAAGCCCATTCTGGTTGAGTAAAGGCAATTTTGGCTGGGTAAGGGTCATTCAGATTGAGTGGGGGTTGTGAATGGTTTATTCCATAGATTAACAGCTCATCAAGAAATGCATTGGTTGGTTATTGATCATTCTGGTTGTGTATTGATCGTTTTGGTTGGGTACGGGGTAATTTTGGTTGAGTGGAGGTCATTTTGGTTGGGTAGGGGGTCATTTTGGTTGGGTACGGGGTCATATTGGTTGGGTACGGGGTCATTTTGGTTGAGTGGAGGTCATTTTGGTTGGGTACGGGGTCATTTTGGTTGGGTGGAGGTCATTTTGGTTGAGTGGAGGTCATTTTTGTTGGGTATGGGATCATTTTGGTTGAGTGGAGGTCATTTTGGTTGGGTAGGGGGTAATTTTGGTTGAGTGGAGGTCATTTTGGTTGAGTAGAAGGTCATTTTGGTTGAGTGGAGGTCATTTTGGTTGAGTAGAAGGTCATTTTGGTTGAGTGGAGGTCATTTTGGTTGGGTGGAGGTCATTTTGGTTGGGTGGAGGTCATTTTGGTTGAGTGGAGGTCATTTTGGTTGGGTGGAGGTCATTTTGGTTGGGTGGAGGTCATTTTGGTTGGGTGGAGGTCATTTTGGTTGAGTAGGGGGTCATTTTGGTTGGGTAGGGGGTCATTTTGGTTGGGTAGGGGGTCATTTTGGTTGAGTGGAGGTCATTTTGGTTGGGTACGGGGTCATTTTGGTTGGGTACGGGGTCATTTTGGTTGGGTGGAGGTCATTTTGGTTGAGTGGAGGTCATTTTTGTTGGGTATGGGATCATTTTGGTTGAGTGGAGGTCATTTTGGTTGGGTAGGGGGTCATTTTGGTTGAGTGGAGGTCATTTTGGTTGAGTAGAAGGTAATTTTGGTTGGGTGGAGGTCATTTTGGCTGGGTGGAGGTCATTTTGGTTGGGTGGAGGTCATTTTGGTTGAGTGGAGGTCATTTTGGTTGGGTTCAAGGTCATTTTGGTTGGGTTCAAGGTCATTTTGGTTGGGTTCAAGGTCATTTTGGTTGGGTTCAAGGTCATTTTGGTTGGGTTCAAGGTCATTTTGGTTGGGTGGAGGTCATTTTGGTTGAGTTAGGGGGTCATTTTGGTTGGGTAGGGGGCCATTTTGGTTGGGTAGGGGGCCATTTTGGTTGGGTAGGGGGTCATTTTGGTTGAGTGGAGGTCATTTTGGTTGGGTACGGGGTCATTTTGGTTGAGTGGAGGTCATTTTGGTTGGGTACGGGGTCATTTTGGTTGAGTGGAGGTCATTTTGGTTGAGTGGAGGTCATTTTGGTTGGGTGGAGGTCATTTTGGTTGGGTTCGAGGTCATTTTGGTTGGGTTCGAGGCCATTTTGGTTGGGTTCGAGGTCATTTTGGTTGGGTGGAGGTCATTTTGGTTGAGTAGGGGGTCATTTTGGTTGGGTTCGGGGTCACTTTGGTTGGGTTCAGGGTCACTTTGTTTGGGTTCGGGGTCATTTTGGTTGGGTAGGGGGCCATTTTGGTTGGGTAGGGGGTCATTTTGGTTGAGTGGAGGTCATTTTGGTTGAGTGGAGGTCATTTTGGTTGGGTGGAGGTCATTTTGGTTGGGTGGAGGTCATTTTGGTTGGGTTCGAGGTCATTTTGGTTGGGTTCGAGGTCATTTTGGTTGGGTTCGAGGCCATTTTGGTTGGGTTCGAGGTCATTTTGGTTGAGTAGGGGGTCATTTTGGTTGAGTGGAGGTCATTTTGGTTGGGTTCGGGGTCATTTTGGTTGGGTAGGGGCTGTGAGCAGTTCATTCCATAGCCACAATCAGCAATTACTGGAATATATAGAGTGAAGGGACAGCCTGTCAAGAAATGAATTGAATGATCATAAATGTTTTGTATATTTTCTGCCCTTTTCTTCTATATGGAATAATCTGTTCTCACAGCTGTTGCTCATTGTTTGGATCTTCCGCTGAACACCATATTTGTGTTTTAGGAGCGCCTCCGTTCTTGAGACCACCGGGTCTTCGCGGCCCCCCACCACGTCTCTTACCGCCAGGACCTCCACCGGGCCGACCTCCTGGCCCTCCCCCAGGGCCACCTCCAGGCTTACCACCAGGTCCTCCTCCACGTGGACCCCCACCCCGCCTGCCTCCACCGGCACCTCCAGGTAAAAAAAAGTGTTTTTCCTTATAAAATTTTGCAAATAAATAATCTTTCATCATAAATCTTGGCCAAAATTTATTCAGATATCTTTTTAGTAAAAAAAACAAAAACAAAAACAAATTAGTTTATAACCAAAAGTTATAATTTAAAAAAAAATATTTTTAAATTTTTATTTTATTTTTCTATATTATTATTTGTTTTTTTTTACATACTGACACCCTAGCAGTAGGGTCACCATGGTGACACTGTACTTGTGGGGGGTGATGAAGATTTTTTTTTTTTTTTTACACTGATTGCTTTTACACCCATTAAGGCTGTAAAGCAATCATTTCTCCTTTTCTCTGGCTGCATTCTTGGTTGGTCACAGCTTGTCACATGGTACAAGGCTGTTGTGTATAGCTCTGTACCATGTGATCTCTGTGATCATTCACAGATTTCACACGTAGTAAGCGATGATGTCAGAAGTGACATCTTGCTTACTACCCTTCATGTGATCACTGATTGGCCAGTCAGTGATCACATGATCGGGACCTCACACAGAGGTCCCGTACAGCGCTCGGTGTTCCACTGTGTCCTCCGGATTGACCCCATATCCCTCCATCTCTATGCCCAGCGCTGGGATCGATGGTTTCTCAGGTAAGGCTGAGAACTGGCGAGGGGCGGGGTTTTTTTGGCACCTGTTTTTTTTTTCATTTTGGCCAAACCGTTTCGGCCACCAAAATTTTCGTGCATCCCTACAAGCAGTGCAAGTACCTGAATTTATGTGGTGTCAGTCTCTTGCAACCCCTGCACAGCAGAGCTCAGACTGGGAGAGGAGGGGCAAGGTCTTGGAGCCAAAAATGGAAATTGAAGAGTGCCACACCGCTGCTAAAAGGTCCAGATACCATTTTTTTCCAATGAAACTTGGGGACAATCCAGAGAGCAGACAACGCATTTTGGGGGCTCCAAAAAAACGCCCCCTTCATCAAGCATCGGAATGGACCTTGAATGTTACTTCTTCAAGCGTGATTACAAGCACACAGGCCTTTTCAGCAACTGGTTTGGCCTGTGCTTGTAATTGCACTTCCCCATAAGGGAGCCTTATACGGAAGAAGACGGCCTCCATTTAGACGTGCACGCTCCTCCTCGCTGCCCACTGGGTGCTGCAGGCTGTAGCTGTGCAATCTGCTGATCAGTTGCTTTGTAACCAAGCAACTGATGAGCAGATTACACAGCTAATTGGAATTATGCATGTCTAAAGGGATGCTCAGGATATGTTCTTTCATACGATGCTTGGGAACAGCAGTACAGTGACTGTTGCCAGCCCAAAAATGATAATAGCTGTGGGAGGGAGGCCACCGTAGCTCGTTTACATGGAATGGAGTATCCGGTTTCAGCACAAGGGAGGACTTTGGTACATGTGTCGGGGGGGGGATCGGGATTAAAGGCAAGCCTTCAGCTTTAACATTTTTAACTGTTATTAATGTCCCTTTGTCCTGTTTCTCCCGCAGGAATGCCCCCTCTTCCTCGGCCCATGATGCGACCCCCAATGGTTCCCCCACCCGGCACCGCTCCCCCCGGCATCTACCCACCAACCCCGCTGGCAAACCCAGGCGTGCTGAGTGCGCCCCCCAGCTTGATACAGAGACCCAAATCGGACGAAAGCGGGGCCACCATCGAGAAGAAGGCCACCGCGACCATCAGCGCCAAACCCCAGATCACCAACCCCAAAGCCGAAGTTACGCGTTTCGTACCCACCGCCCTCCGCGTTCGCAGGGAGAACAAACCCACGACGACCGGCCAGGCCCTGAAGAAACCCGAGGAGGAAGTGGTGACGCGGTCGGTGACCAAAGCCGGACCCAAGCTCGGGGCTCCGGTGGCGATACAAACCAAGGACGATATGTACGAAGCGTTCATGAAAGAGATGGAGGGGCTTCTGTAACATCGGTCGGCTGTAGGGGAACGAACTTTTACGTAGATTACCCGGCTAGGTCTTCTGCAACATCAATCCTGAGGAGGTGGAGCATGCGGGGAGGGCGGTCTGCGGGGAGCGGCTGTCTAGGGGGAGGGCGGTCTGCGGGGAGCAGCTGTCTAGGGGGAGGGCGGTCTGCGGGGAGCGGCTGTCTAGGGGGAGGACGGTCTGCGGGGAGCGCCATCTGCAGGCCGGTTGTGCCGATGCAAAGATGATTCTTGTTTTGTCTTGACTACTGTGACTCCATTTTGTGTCCCGCCCGGAAATACCGCGAGTCCCATTTCAGGTTTTATTTTTTCATGTTCTGCGAGTATTAAACTTGTGTGACTTAAATTAATTCCACCAACGCTGTGGTTTTTTGTTTTTGTGTTTTTTTGTTTTTGTGGTTTTTTGTTTTTGTGGATTTTTGTTTTTGTGGTTTTCTTGTTTTTATGGTTTTTTGTGTTTTTTTTTTTTTTTGTTTTTTTTTTGTGGGTTTTTTTTTTTTTGTTTTTTTCACGTTTGTGACCTGTAGTCCAGTCGCCTCGATGCAGAGATAGACAACCCTGGAGAGGTGGAGATCTGCCCAGACTGCATGGAGATCGCCTAGCGAGGCCCCATTACAAAGATCGATTTTTGCGGAGGTCGGGTGAGTAGGAAGTAACCTAGTTCAGTGGTATGTAACGCAGAGCTTACATGTCAGAGAAGGACCTGGGGTACACAGATTCCCAGTCCATCCCACCCACCAAGGACCTGGGGTACACATCCCACCCACCAAGGACCTGGGGTACACAGATTCCCAGTCCGTCCCACCAACCTAGGACCTGGGGTACACAGATTCCCAGTCCGTCCCACCAACCAAGGACCTGGGGTACACAGATTCCCAGTCCGTCCCACTCACCAAGGACCTGGCGTACACAGATTCCCAGTCCGTCCCGCCCACCAAGGACCTGGGCTACACAGATTCCCAGTCCATCCCACCCACCAAGGACCTGGGCTACACAGATTCCCAGTCCGTCCCACCAACCTAGGACCTGAGGTACACAGATTCCCAGTCCGTCCCGCCCACCAAGGACCTGGGCGACACAGATTCCCAGTCCGTCCCACCAACCTAGGACCTGAGGTACACAGATTCCCAGTCCGTCCCACCCGCCAAGGACCTGGGCTACATAGATTCCCAGTCCGTCCCACCAACCAAGGACCTGGGGTACACAGATTCCCAGTCCATCCCACCCACCAAGGACCTGGGGTACACAGATTCCCATTCCGTCCCACCAACCAAGGACCTGGGGTACACAGATTCCCATTCCATCCCACCCGCCAAGGACCTGGGGTACACAGATTCCCAGTCCGTCCCACTCACCAAGGACCTGGCGTACACAGATTCCCAGTCCGTCCCACCCACCAAGGACCTGGGCTGTACAGACTCCCAGTCCGTCCCACCAACCAAGGACCTGGGGTACACAGATTCCCAGTCCGTCCCACCAACCAAGGACCTGGGGTACACAGATTCCCAGTCCATCCCACCCACCAAGGACCTGGGCTGCACAGATTCCCAGTCCATCCCACCCACCAAGGACCTGGGGTACACAGATTCCCAGTCCGTCCCACCCACCAAGGACCTGGGGTACACAGATTCTCAGTCCGTCCCACCCACCAAGGACCTGGGGTACACAGATTCCCAGTCCATCCCACCCACCAAGGACCTGGGGTACACAGATTCCCAGTCCATCCCACCCACCAAGGACCTGGGGTACACAGATTCCCAGTCCGTCCCGCCCACCAAGGACCTGGAGTACACAGATTCCCAGTCCGTCCCACCAACCTAGGACCTGGGCTGCACAGATTCCCGCTCTGTCCCGCCCACCAATGACTGCAAGGACTGATTGACAGCACAGAGATTTCCGCTCTGTCCCGCCTACAAATGACAGGAAGGAGATTCTTGATTACTGATGACTGCACGGAATGGTGTCATCTCACTGGTGTCGGTGGGAGGGATGGTGCCATTATTTGTTGGAATACATTTTGATTGGTTGGGGGTTGGTGTGTGAATATCGCTTATTATGTACGTGGAAAAGTCATTTGCAGCGAATTATCCCTTCCTGGGGCGCAAGGCAGTGCAATTGGTACGTCTCATCACTTTCTGTTGATTCCTGGATTTGCTCCTCCAAACCTCCCATCATACTTAGGCGCCAATAGACCCATGCAGAAGGGTCCAGGCCGGGGTCAGGAAATCTCATGAGGGTAACACTTGGTGTCAGGACACCATCCATGAAAGAGGAGCGTGTATGTCAACAAACAGGCTAGGCACTTCTGCCAGGTCCTGCGTGGGCACGCTCCCTTGAGACCTCATCTTCATTCCTATTGACCACCTGTGTATGACCTCGCTTGGCTCCTGACTTTAGCTTTAACCCTTCTGGTCTATGATCCTGACCACCCTGTTATCTTCAGTCCTACTGACCTCCCATCTATGACCCTGACCACTCTGTTATCTTCAGTCCTACTGACCTCCCATCTATGATCCTGACCACTCTGTTATCTTCAGTCCTACTGACCACCCATCTATGACCCTGACCTCTCTCTTATCTTCAATCATACCGACCACCCGTCTATGACCCTGACCACTCTCGTCTTAATGACACCTGTGTATGACCCTGACTTGGACTCCTGACCGTTCTGTAATAATTTTTACTGACCACCTGTGTATGACCTTGGCTTGGCTCCTGACCACTTTATCTTTAATCCTACTGATCACCCATCTATGACCCTGACCACTCTCGTCTTAATGACACCTGTGTATGACCCTGACCACTCTGTTATCTTCAGTCCTACTGACCACCCATCTATGACCCTGACCACTCTGTTATCTTCAGTCCTACTGACCACCCATCTATGACCCTGACCACTCTGTTATCTTCAGTCCTACTGACCTCCCATCTATGACCCTGACCACTCTGTTATCTTCAGTCCTACTGACCACCCATCTATGACCCTGACCTCTCTCTTATCTTCAATCATACCGACCACCCGTCTATGACCCTGACCACTCTCGTCTTAATGACACCTGTGTATGACCCTGACTTGGACTCCTGACCGTTCTGTAATAATTTTTACTGACCACCTGTGTATGACCTTGGCTTGGCTCCTGACCACTTTATCTTTAATCCTACTGATCACCCATCTATGACCCTGACCACTCTGTTATCTTCAGTCCTACTGACCTCCCATCTATGACCCTGACCACTCTGTTATCTTCAGTCCTACTGACCACCCATCTATGACCCTGACCACTCTGTTATCTTCAGTCCTACTGACCACCCATCTATGACCCTGACCACTCTCATCTTAATGACACCTGTGTATGACCCTGACTTGGACTCCTGACCATTCTGTTATATTCAATCCTACTGAACACCCGTGTATGAGTTCGGCTCCTGACCACTTTATCCTACTGGTCACCCATCTATGACTTTGACCATTCTGTTATCTTCAGTCCTACTGAACACACGTCTATGACCCTGTCTTGGGCTCCTGACCCTTCTGTACTCTTCAGTCCTACTGACCACCTGTGTATGACCTTAACTTGGCTCCTGACCATTTTGTTATCCTACTGATCACCCATCTATGACCTTGACCATTCTGTTATCTTCAGTCCTGCTGACCACCTGTCTATGACCCTGGCTTTATCTCCTGATCACTCTATTTTCAACCCTACTGACCACCTGTCTATGACCCTGGCTTGGGCTCCTGACCACCCTCTTACCTTCAATCCTACTGAGCACCCGTCTATGACCCTGGCTTGGGCTCCTGACCACCCTCTTACCTTCAATTCTACTGACCACCCGTCTTTGACCCTGGCTTGGGCTCCTGACCACCCTCTTACCTTCAATCCTACTGACCACCCGTCTATGACCCTGGCTTGGGCTCCTGACCACCCTCTTACCTTCAATTCTACTGACCACCCGTCTTTGACCCTGGCTTGGGCTCCTGACCACCCTCTTACCTTCAATCCTACTGACTTCCCTTCAACGATCTGTTTGGCTCCTGACCTCAATCCAGTTCTTTTCTGCTGGCCATTTCCTGCATCCCCCCTGCCTACTGCAGGTGTTGGCATTCCACCAGCTGCTGGGCCTGACCTGCTCATCTACAGTGTACTTCAAGAGACTCCTCTCCTGAGAGCTACCCTGCTGATCACCTTCAGGAGCAGCCACCAGAAAACTGGTCTATTGGCATCTGTGCCCCTTTGTTCCTTCCACTGCCTGCATCCACCTCCAGGGGTGTTCAGACCAGAGCTGCCAGGGAAGCCCGCTCTTCACTTTGGCCTCCAACAAGGTCCGAGACACATGGGCCATCACTGTCCTCTTCGGAAAATGCTAGTTGCCTGGATCTAATGCTGGCACAGACTGCTTTGAATACTTTGGGCCCCCAACCCTAGAGCAAGTATAGTGAGAAGGCCTGTCTTTTCATTGACAGTCCTAATCTGCTTGTTCCAGATGAGTTAAAGCCCTCTATCTCTCTTTGTAGCCACCATTCAGATGAACTGAGAGCAGAGAATATAATTTATAAAAACGAGCCCGGATGAAAGAACAGATCCTAGGTATCCCTTTAGTTGAGCATGTTCCTCCCTGCTGACCACTGAATGGTGCAGAATTTATTTCAGCCCAAGTGAAAAAAACACATCTTTGGTATCCCTTTAGATGAGCATAATTCTCCCTGCTGACTTTATCTAAGCCCAAGTGAAAGATCAAATACTTGGTATCCCTTTTAGATGAGCCTGTTCCTCCCTGCTGGCCAATGAGTAAAAATTACTAATGGAGATAAGGTAATCTATCATATAAACACCAGTCAATTACAACAAAAAAATATATGAAAACATTTTTAAGTTTTATTCGTACACAAGTAATATTTAGGAATAAAAAAAAAAAAACTGGGAAAGGGATTTCTTACAGTTTAATACCGGTAGGTAATATTTCCACATGTACAAAATATTCTGCGAAGAGCCTAATGAAACAGCCCAATGGCTAAACATACAGAACACACTGACGTTAGAGCCGCACACTTACAACCACCCAACTAATATTGAGTAGGTCCCCCTTCCGCTGCCAAAACAGCCCTGACCCGTCTCGGCATGGACTCCACTAGACCTCTGAAGGTATGCTGTGGTATCTGGCACCAAGCTGTCAGTAGCAGGTCCTTCAAGTCTTGTAAGTGGCGAGGTGGGGCCTCCATGGATTGGACTTGTTTTTCCAGCACCTCCCACAGATGCTCGATTGGATTGAGATCTGGAGAATTTGGAGGCCAAGTCAACACCTCAAACTCATTGTTGTGTTCCTCAAACCATTCTTGAACCATTTTTGCAGTGTGGTAGGGTGCATTAGCCTGCTGAAAAAGGCCACTGCCATCAGGGAATACCGTTTGCATGAAGGGGTGTACTTGGTCAGCAACAATGTTTAAATAGGTGGTACTTCCATCCACGTGAATGGCAGGACCCAAGGTTTGCCAGCAGAACATGGCCCAAAGCATGACACTGCCTCCGCTGCCTCCTAAACCCATCTCTTCCCCAGGCACGCGACGCACACACACCTGGCCATCCACCTCGTGTAAAAAGAACCGTGATTCATCAGACCAGGCCACGTTCTTCCATCGCTCCGTGGTCCATTTCTCATACTCGTGTGCCCATTGTAGGCGCTTTTGGCTGTAGGTCAGCATGGGCTCCCGCACCGATCTGCGCCTACGCATCCCCATACGCAACAAACTACGATGCACCGTGTGTTCCGACACCTTTCTATTGGAACCAGCGTTTACTTTTTCAGCAATTTCAGATACGGTAGCTCCTCTATTGGATTGGACTACGTCGGTCAGCCTTTGCTCCCCACATGAATCAATAAGCCTTGGCCGCCCGTGACCCTGGCGCCGGTTGACCGGTTCTCCCTCCTGTAAGCACTTTTGGTAGATCCCGACCACAGCAGACCGAGAACATCCCACAAGAGCGGCAGTTTCGGCGATGCTCTGGCCCAGTCGTCTGGCCATCACAATTTGGCCCTTGTCAAAGTCGCTCAGATCCTTACCCTTCCCCATTTCTTCTGCTTTCAGCACATCCGTCGTGACCTGAAATGATAAATACACAATGACGAACTCCGACCAACGGAAGTCGGTGTGATCAGAGAACAGCATGACAGGATACACATGTGCATATCTCTCGTCCCTCCCCCGGCCTGTAGAATACCTAGAAAATGGATGGAAAAGGCTGAGTAAGGCCTCGTTCACATGCGCCTACTATAGTATATACTGTGCCAGGGCGGTGTTCACCCACATGGGGATACACATGCGTTCTGAGCATCCTCGTGCAGGAAGTCCCATTCATTCCACCACTCCTAATCTGACAGCCGTGCAAGTGTACTGAACGCATACTGTGGGCAAACATGGCCCTCACGTAGATGTAGTACACCTGTGTGAACGAGGCCTCAGTGTCTGTAAGCCAGCCAGAGCAGGGAAAAAGGCCAAACACTGAGACCTGCCATCCTCCCAGGTGGATGGAAAAGGGGTTTATGTCCCCCCTCCATCAATAAGCCTTCCCTCCCCTATCTCCATCAATAAGCCTTCCCTCCCCTATCTCCATCAATGAGCCTTCCCTCCCCTATCTCCATCAGTGAGCCTTCCCTCCCCACCTCCATCAATGAGCCTTCCCTCCCCACCTCCATCAATGAGCCTTTCTTCCCCTCCTCCATCAATGAACCTTCCCTCCCCCACCTTCATCAATGAACCTTCCCTCCCCTACCTCCAATAATAAGCATTCCCTCTCCACCTCCATCAATGAGTCTTCCCCCACCTCCATCAATGAGCCCCCCCCCCCCCACCAATCTATGAGCCTTCCCCCCACCTCCTTCAATGAGCTTTCCCTCCCCACCTCCATCATGAGCATTCCCTACCCCACCTCCACCAATGGGCCTTCCCTACCCCACCTCCACCAATGGTCCTTTCCCTCCCCACCTCCATCAATGGGCCTTTCCCTCCCCACCTCCACCAATGGGCCTTTCCCTCCCCACCTCCACCAATGAGCCTACACCAATGAGCCTTCCCTACCCCACCTCCATCAATGGGCCTTCCCTACCCCACCTCCATCAATGGGCCTTCCCTACCCCACCTCCAGCAATGGGCCTTTTCCTCTCCACCTCCAGCATTGGGCCTTTCCCTCCCCACCTCCAGCAATGGGCCTTTCCCTCCCCACCTCCAGCAATGGGCCTTTCCCTCCCCACCTCCTTCAATGAGCCTTTCCCGCCCCACCTCCACCAATGAGCCTTCCCTCCCCTACCTTCATCATGAGCCTTCCCTACCCCACCTCCATCAATGGGCCTTCCCTACCCCACCTCCATCAATGGGCCTTCCCTACCCCACCTCCATCAATGGGCCTTTCCCTCCCCACCTCCATCAATGGGCCTTTCCCTCCCCACCTCCATCAATGGGCCTTTCCCTCCCCACCTCCATCAATGGGCCTGATCGCCACCATTATTAGTATAAAAAAAAAATCCCAGTATCTGTACCGCCATTTGTAGACGCTATAACGTTCACCTAAACCAATTAATTTACACATATTGGGATTTTTTTTTTAGCAAAGACACGGAGCGGGAGACATTTTGGCCGAAATTTATGATGAAATTTGATTTTTATTTTTTTTTCCTGGATGTGTTTTATATCAAAAAGTCAAAAATATTGTTTGTTTTTTTTCAAAATTGTTTATAGCGCAAAATATAAAAACAGCACAGGCGATCAAATACCACGAAGAGAAGGACGTAAATTTAATTTGGGTGCAGAGTTGCAGGACCGCGCAATTGTCAAAGTAACGCAGTGCCATATCGCAAAAAATGGTCTGGTCAGGAAGGGGGGGAATCCTCCGGAGGGGAAGCGGATAAAGACAACTTGTCACGCCGTATTTCTATCACAAGAGATGTTTACATTTCTTGTGATAGGAATGAAAGTGATAAAAAATCCTCTGGAGGGGGAGGGGGAGAATCCTCTGGGGAGGAATAAGGGGGAATCCTTTGGAGGGGGGGAAATCCTCTGGAGAGGGAATCCTTTGGAAGGGGAGGAGAGGGGGAAATCCTCTGGAGGGGGAGGAGAAATCATCTGGAGGGGGAATGAAAGTGATAAAAAAAAATCCTCTGGAGGGGAAATCCTCTGGAGGGGAAATCCTCTGGAGGGGGAATCCTCTGGAGCAGAGGGGAATCCTTTGGAGGGGGGGGGGGAGTCCTCTGGAGGGGGGGGGGAATCATCTGCAGGGGGAATCCTCTGGAGCAGAGGGGGAATCGTTTGGAAGGGAGGCAGGGGGGGATCCTCTGGAGGGGGAGGAGAAATCATCTGGAGGGGGGGAAATCCTCTGGGAAGGAATAAGGGGGAATCCTCTGGAGGGGGAGGAGAAATAATCTGGAGGGGAAATCCTCTGAAGCAGAGGGGAATCCTTTGGAAGGGGAGCAGGGGGGGGGATCCTCTGGAAGGGGAGGAGAAAGCATCTGGAGGGGGAATCATCTGGAGGGGGAATCCTTTGGAATGGGGGGGGGGGGGGTAATCCTCTGTAGGGGGAGGGGTTAAAAAAGCACTGAAAATAGTACATTGGCGCGGCTCGCGGGCATGCGCAAAGACTAAGCGTCACGAAGCAGCCAGAAACCAGGAAAATCCCAGAAATGAACCCTTCATACCTGCTACACTGACAAGAGAGGAGCTCCAGACTAAAAATCACCGGAGATCTCCGTCCTCCCAGCTAGGAGGAGCCCACAACTTCGCCCCTCCCCGCTTCCGGTCCAAGCCGGAAGTGACATCACCTCTGGAACCAGGGCAAGAAACAGCCTCTGGTCCCCAAACACCAACCCCCCACCACCCTAGCAGAGAGATAGAGAAGTAAGGCAGCCATCGCCCCGCAGCCCCAGCGCCACGTTCACCGGAAAGCCGTGGCAACCGCGGAATAGCGTTTCACCGTGGAACGCAAACCGCCGGCGCCATTTGGCCCGACGCACATCAAGAGGGCGCGGCGCCCCGAAATGATGTCATCACGTCGCTGCACGACTTGAACGTAACAATAGTACAGGGAAGCGCCGGTCCGTTGCTCAGCAACCAGGCGAGAGCCAGAAAGGAGCAAAAATAAAAACAAAAAAAACCATAAATCTGATGAATATAATAGAAATAAAAATAAGAAGCCATATCTCCTCATTCACCTAAAGACCAAAACAAACCCCATCACCCGATCCACATTTCTGTCTGTACGTATCACCGCAAAAAAGTGCTGGTCAGCAGGAAAAATAGCCGCTTGTCTACATTATTATTTAATTTAAATCATTTTTTGATAAAATTTACTGTAACCCCCCCAAAAAATCATTTATTTTTCTGAAGTCAGGGGCCCTGGTCTCCACTCAGTGTCCTCGATCCCTCTTTGCCAATCCCTCCACTGGCCTCCATTCAGTGTCCTCCACCCCTCTCTGCCAATCCCTCCACTGGCCTCCACTCAGTGTCCTCCAACCCTCTCTGCCAATCCCTCCACTCAGTGTCCTCCACCCCTCTCTGCCAATCCCTCCACTGGCCTCCAATCAGTGTCCTCCACCCCTCTCTGCCAATCTTTCCACTGGCCTCCATTCAGTGTCCTCCACCCCTCTGTGCCAATCCCTCCACTGCCCTCCACTCAGTGTCCTCCACCCCTCTCTGCCAATCCCTCCACTGGCCTCCATTCAGTGTCCTCCACCCCTCTCTGCCAATCCCTCCACTGGCCTCCATTCAGTGTCCTCCACCCGTCTCTGCCAATCCCTCCACTGGCCACCACTCAGTGTCCTCCACCCCTCTCTGCCAATCCCTCCACTGGTCTCCACTCAGTGTCCTCCACCCCTCTCTGCCAATCCCTCCACTGGCCTCCACTCAGTGTCCTCCACCCCTCTCTGCCAATCCCTCCACTGGCTTCCCATTGCCCAACGGATAAAATTCAAAACATTAACAATAACGTATAAAGACATTTATAACTCCACCCCAAATTACATCACCGACCTTGTCTCCACATTTCACCCAAACCGTACTCTCTGCTCCTCCCACAACCTCCTGCTCTCTAGCTCCCTTGTCTCCTCCTCCCATGCTCATCTCCAGGACTTCTGCAGAGCTTCCCCCATCCTCTGGAACTCTCTACCCCAATTTATCAGACTATCACCTACTCTGCTCACTTTTAGGCGATCTCTGAAAACCGATCTCTTCAGGGAAGCCTATCCTGCCCTCAGCTAATAATGGAATCTTCTACTCTTCCAACCAGTCCATCCCCCAAAGTTGCTACCTTTTGTACCACCAGCCCCTCCCTCCTAGATTGTAAGCTCCCAGGATCAGGCCCTCCTATCCCTCTTGTATTGAACTGTATTGTTGCTGTACTGTCTCCCTTTATATTGTAAAGTGCTGAGCACACTGTTGGCGCCATAAATCCTGTATAATAATAATAAGTCTTAAACTCAAGAAGCGGTTCAGATAACAATCCCCCATAGGCCTTAAAAATGAGACCCGTAGAATGACTTCCTTGTACTATACCGTCCAAAATAGGGACCAAAATAAAAACAAAAGCGGTCGGAGCCAAACATTGGGTGTTCAGAGCAAGTCTGAATTGTAGATATTGAAAAAAAAAAACCCATCTTTGACCCAAGTCGTAGTCCATACAGAGTTGTTGGTATGTTTTCAACACCCCATAGGAGTACAGTTGCTGCAAAGTAGTGATCCCCGCACGTTTTATTTACAGGCGTACCTCGGTTTACATATTTAATGTGTTCTGCGGGACTTTTCGTACTGTGCAAATTGTAGCCTCCGTTTCCTGTTCTTAGATGACAGGAGTGGCACCCAGTGTGGTCTTCTGATGACAGGAGTGGCACCCAGTGTGGTCTTCTGATGACAGGAGTGGCACCCGGTGTGGTCTGATGACAGGAGTGGCACCCGGTGTGGTCTTCTGATGACAGGAGTGGCACCCAGTGTGGTCTTCTGATGACAGGAGTGGCACCCGGTGTGGTCTTCTGATGACAGGAGTGGCACCCAGTGTGGTCTTCTGATGACAGGAGTGGCACCCGGTGTGGTCTTCTGATGACAGGAGTGGCACCCAGTGTAGTCTTCTGATGGCAGAAGTGGCACCCGGAGTGGTCTTCTGATGACAGGAGTGGCACCCGGTGTGGTCTGATGACAGGAGTGGCACCCGGTGTGGTCTTCTGATGACAGGAGTGGCACCCAGTGTGGTCTTCTGATGACAGGAGTGGCACCCGGTGTGGTCTTCTGATGACAGGAGTGGCACCCAGTGTAGTCTTCTGATGGCAGAAGTGGCACCCGGTGTGGTCTTCTGATGACAGGAGTGGCACCCGGTGTGGTCTGATGACAGGAGTGGCACCTGGTGTGGTCTGCTGATGACAGGAGTGGCACCCGGTGTGGTCTTCTGCTGCTGTAGCCCATCTGCTTCAAAGTTGGACGTGTTGTGCATTCAGAGATGGGATTCTGCATACCTTGGGTGTAACGAGGGGTTATTGGAGTTACTGTTGCCTTTCTATCATCTGAAACCAGTCTGCCCGTTCTCCTCTGACCTCTGACCTCAACAAGGCATTTTCCTCTACACAACTGCCACTCACTGGACATTTTCTCTTTTTCGGACCATTCTCTGTAAACCCTAGAGATGGCTGTGAGGGAAAATCCGAGTAGATCAGCAGTTTTTGAAATACTCAGACCGGCCCGTCTGGTGCCAACCACCATGCCACGTTCAAAGTCACTTCAATCCCCTTTCTTCCCCATTCTGATGCCCAGTTTGAACTTCAGCAAGTCGTCTTCACCATGTCCAGATGCCTAAATGCATTGAGTTGCTGCAACGTGATTGGCTGATTAGCAATTTGTGTTACCAAGCAATTTAAGAGGTGGACCTAATAAAGTGTATATACAGTATATATATATTTGTTGTTGTTTTTTTCTACACATTTTATTTTTTTCTTACGTTATTGCTATTACAAGGCGCCAAGAAGCTGCTATCTGATAGCATTGGGGTGGTGACAGGTCCTCTATATGGAGACATCAGGAGTCTATTAGACCTCCACTGGAGGCACGATTTGTGTTCATTTATGGGTCATCACTTCTGGTAAGAAGCTGGAGGGTCAATGTTGGATCACAGAGGATGTCATACTTCATGTGGCGTGTCATTATCACATGTTGATGCTATGCTGGTCCTTTTGGTCACATGACATATGAACGTGTTGGACTGATATTTCATTCACCTCAGTGATTTCATTTTTTTTAATATAGTGCCACTGTTTTTTTACTTTCGTAATCTGTTGGTTGGAGGTTGTCATTGTGTGTTTATTATTTCAAATTATTATGAATATTTCTTGCACTTTTGTATACAATTACATTGTGGCGTCTTACGTAGAACAGCACCTAATCGTCTGGAAGAAACGGGTAAAAACCCAAAAAACACATCAACGGAGGGGGACACCTGTTCCTGCCTTTCCATGTTTCTATCTATTATATACCACCGTATTATACTGGATGGAACGTCAAAGATGTTCTATAGGTTTACCCTTTGGGCTCTTTTGTTAGGTCCTTCACCAGATATGTCCTACATGTGGAACTTTCAACGACTGGCACCAAACACTGAAAACAAAATCCTTTTCCCTGTTTGGTTATCTCAAAAAAATGTTACAAATAAAATTTATTATATGTTTTTATATTTTTGGGGTTTTTTTGTGGTACGTTGTAATTGGCCGGTGTTAATGTGATGGACTACTTTATCTCCATTAGTACTTTTTTGTCTCTACAAGTTCTAGAAGTGATCAAGACAGCGGTGTCAGGAGATCGGTAGATCCTCCAACGAATGTTTTAGGAAGAATTGGTAAGGTACTTTTTTGCCTCTACAAGTTTTAGAGGTGATCAAGACAGCGGTGTCAGGAGATCAGTAGATCTTCCAATGAATATTTTAGGAAAGATTAGTAAGGTACTTTTTTGTCTCTACAAGTTCTAGAGGTGATCAAGACAGTGGTGTCAGGAGATCAGTAGATCCTCCAACGAATGTTTTAGGAAGGATTGGTAAGGTACTTTTTAGTCTCTACAAGTTCTAGAGGTGATCAAGACAGCGGTGTCAGGAGATCAGTAGATCCTCCAACGAATGTTTTAGGAAGGATTGGTAAGGTACTTTTTTGTCTCTACAAGTTCTAGAGGTGATTAAGACAGCGATATCAAGAGATCGGTAGATCCTCCAACAAATGTTTTAGGAAGGATTGGTAAGGTCTACACCCTCCAGTGGCCAGCTCCCTCTCTGGAATATTCACGGGATGGGTTTTCTCTTTTGCAATCAGCAGGAAGTCGATGTATCACTCAACCTATTAAATTCTTGAGGATCGGCAGGAATATGACCCATCTATAAAAACAGATGTTCCAACATAGCATTGATAACATAGATTATGTTGTAACTAGGGATGCACAGAGGTGCCGATACCGAGTACTCGTGAAAATACACCCTGAAATCTGATGGGGTGCCTCCAGGTTTCTTCAGGGGTGCCTTAGCAGAACACCTAAACATTGCCCAGAAATTGTATGCAAGCCAGGGGTGGAGAAAAAGACACCTGTAACGATAGGCGACCTATGTAATTAATTATATAATTCTTGTGTTCTTGGTACCAGTAAATTCCGTTTATTTTTTTATTTTCTTAATTTAAAATGTTAAAAAAAAAAAAGAATCGAGTAAGCCAAAGTGATTCAAGTCATTTTTTAATTCCGGACATATTAGGAGGTACAATGTCTCAGATAGATGTCAGACGGCCTCCACGATTTGCACGTTGCCTTTCTTAGAGAACGTCAGCTGGCTCCAGTCGAAGACGTTCCCTTTGGTCTTCTCCTTTCCTCTGAACATTGACCGCAAAGTCTTGAGCGACAGAACTTTATTCCACATGTTCAGGTCTTTGATTTTTCCCACAAAGCTTTGCGAGCCGTCGAAGTCGTGCCCAAGGGAGTCTTGGTCCTGGCCGAGCATGGCGATGCCTCCTGGTCGCACCTTGTGTCCCTTGCTATAAACCCTGTTGGCGTACCTTCTCCCGTTCACCCACACCTCGCTGCGCCCGTTCTTCGACTCCCACGTCAGGCAGATGTGCTGCCACTCTTTGCTCCTGTCCAGCGTTGGGAACATGAGGCCGTCTCCGCTCATGTAGAACCCCAGCTTCCCGGACTTTTCCAGCCACAAATTCAGCTCGTCGTAGAAGAGAGTGCGGTAAGAGAATAGGATGGTTTCCCTGTTTTTTGGAACATTTAAAGACACTTTCATGCTGAGGGTGAAGGCGTTTAATTTCAGCGGCAGGGCAGGGGACAAGTCGATGTAACTGCTGTTACTTTCTTCGGGGAACAGGAAGTATTTTCCTGTAAGATCTGAAAAAGAAAAGGAAGTATTGGGTTAAAATTGGTCAAAAGGATGCAACCAAAAAAACTATGATAGGGGTCTATTGAAAAAAGTATGCATATGGCCTCAGGGCCGTGGATAAGGGGGTACCACCAGTCCTCCTGTACGGGGCCCAGGCAGCTGTGTAAATTGGATGTGGGCAGGAAGGATGATCAGCATGGTGGGGGAGGGGCAAGTACTGGAACTGATCCCCTGTGTGGCTCCCTCTGCAGAGGCTGAAAGCTTGCTATTCCTCTCTCTCCCACTGGCTTTCAGCTGCTGCAGAGGGAGCCATACAGGGGATCTGTTACAGTAATTGCCTCCTGACACACCCATCACCCTCCCTGTGCACCATACATTTCCATCTGCTGCCACCACCCCTGCAGTGTTGCCAACTTCCCTCCTCTCCTTCCCACCGGCAGCTGCAAGCACACAACAGGATCATCAGGATGGAGAGCGGAAGGAAGGGTCTGGTAAATATGTCACATTTGCCAAGCCCATTCCTTTCCTGAATGAACACAATGAATGATCGGTAAAAATCACTCATTATGTTCATTCATAATTGAAGCTTAGTAAACTTTTTTTTTTTGTGGGGAGGAGAGGGCTTGTAAGGTTGGCTGTATGGGGCACCGTGGTTTGGGGGGCCTTGTCAGGTTGGCTGTATGGGGCCCCGTGGTGTGGGGGGCCTTGTCAGGTTGGCTGTATGGGGCACCGTGGTGTGGGGGGCCTTGTCAGGTTGGCTGTATGGGGCACCGTGGTGTGGGGGGCCTTGTCAGGTTGGCTGTATGGGGCACCGTGGTGTGGGGGGCCTTGTCAGGTTGGCTGTATGGGGCCCCGTGGTGTGGGGGGCCTTGTCAGGTTGGGTGTATGGGGCCCCGTGGTGTGGGGGGCCTTGTCAGGTTGGCTGTATGGGGCACCGTGGTTTGGGGGGCCTTGTCAGGTTGGCTGTATGGGGCACCGTGGTGTGGGGGGCCTTGTCAGGTTGGCTGTATGGGGCACCGTGGTGTGGGGGGCCTTGTCAGGTTGGCTGTATGGGGCCCCGTGGTGTGGGGGGCCTTGTAAGGTTGGCTGTATGGGGCACTGTGGTTTGGGGGGCCTTGTCAGGTTGGCTGTATGGGGCACCGTGGTGTGGTGGGCCTTGTCAGGTTGGCTGTATGGGGCCCCGTGGTGTGGGGGGCCTTGTAAGGTTGGCTGTATGGGGCACCGTGGTTTGGGGGGCCTTGTCAGGTTGGTTGTATGGGGCCCCGTGGTTTCAATGGACTTTGTGCAGGATGTCATGGGGATGCCCTCTTAGTGAAAGCTACAATCCAAAGGAAGCGCCAAACAAACGTCCAAGAATCCAAGAAAATTCAGTGATAAAATTGATTCATAGCAAAATAGAGCCAACGTGTTTCGGGGGGCCCCTTCATTAGGGCTTAGGAATTCTGACTGCGCTGAAATGGACTCAGGTGAGCAGATACCAAATAAAACTGCACTGTGATTCGCTGATTGGAAAGTTTCAGGGAGGAAGGTTACGCCTGTGTTGGTGAATGCAGCAATGGACTGACCCCAACTCTAACCCTAACCCTATATCACTGACTGCCCACTGCTGGGACCATATCCAAAAGGGAAGAAGACCCTGGTCTTCATGTAGACTGAAGTTGCACCCAAGGGGTGGGCAGGAGGGGCAGCCGCCCAGGGTAGAGAGATAGGGGAGGGCGCCCCCTCACTGTGCACAAGGTCCACATCAATGGCTGACAACCAGTAGGCTGCAGCTTCATGTCTGCTCTGACAGCTACTGCTGTCACGTTGTGCTCCAACATACCAGCTCTCCAGCCACAGCTGACACAAGAACAAACCACGCATGTGCAGCTACCTTCCAGCTACGTAAGGAAACAAGCGTTTGGCCACGAATGGGCAGTGTGTACTCCATGCCAACCATAAACAGCCAGAGCAAGGGTCAAAGAATAGGCACAAGGTGGTACACCCATTCTACGGCATGTGTTGGGGGGGGGGGGCACAGTTTTGCATCCTTGCCCTGAGCACTGGACAATACTGTCCCAGTACTGGCCACACCAAGGTATAGCCATCTAGATATAGATTTGTTCCAAGATACAACTGCATTACAAAGTTCACACGCTTCGGGGGTCTGAGGACACCCCCTTCATCGGGGCTTGAAATGAAAGACAACATATACTGGACTGATGCAAAATATACATTTGTTTTTGGACCAAACTGTTAAAAAGAAGAGTCTGTCATCAGCTGCCGAAAGGACTCAAACAAATACATGTTTTGTATCAGTCATGAATACCTTTTATTTACAGGGATGCTCTCTCTCCTTCCCTCTCTCCCCCCCTCTCTCCCCCCTCTCTCTCTCCCCCGCTCTCTCTCCCTTTCTCCCCCTCTCCCCCCTCTCTCTCTCACCCCCTCTCTCCCCTATCTCTCCCCCCCCACTCTCTCTCCACCCCTCTCTCTCCCCCCCCCTCTCTCTCTCTCTCTCTCCCCCCCTCTCCCTCTTTCTCTGCCCTCTCTCCCCTCCATCTCCCCCCTCTCTCTCGTCCCACCTCCCCTCTCTCTCCCTCCCTCCCCTCCCCATATCCCCCCCTTTCTCTCCCTCCCCCTCTCTCTCTCCCTCCCCTCCCCCTCTATCACTCTCCCTCCTTCCCCTCCCCCTCTCTCACTCTCCCTCCCCTTCCCCCCTCTCTCTCTCTCCCTCCCCTCCCCCTCTTTCACTCTCCCTCCCTCTCCCTCCCCCCTCTCTCCCTCTCTCTCCCCTCTCTCTGTGCCCTCTCCCCCTCCCCCTCTCTCTCCTCCCCCTCCCCTCCCCCTCTCTCACTCTCCCTCCTTCCCCTCCCCCTCTCTCACTCTCCCCCCTCTCCCCCTCCCCTTCGCCTCTCTCACTCTCTCTCCCTCTCCCACCCCCCCTCTCTCTCCCTCTCTCTCCATCTCTCTCCCCTCTCTCTGTGCCCTCTCCCCCTCCCTCTCTCTCTCCTCCCCCCTCTCTCTCCCCCTCCCTCTCTCTCTCTCTCCTCCCCCCTCCCCCCCTCTCTCTCTCTAGCCCCTTTACCGATGGAGGCTTTTCAGGTACCGTAGTTTGGTGGCGTTCCGAGGGCGTACACAATTTTAAAACATCATGTTTGGTATCTACTTACACGGCATAACATCCATCTTTTACATGTTACCGAAAATTGGGTGTCGTGTTTTTGCGCATTAAAATTCACGAAATCGTGAATTTTTTCAGAAAATTTGCTTCTGGAAAAAAAAACACTGCACAAATATCATGTGACATATGAATAGGCAACGACCACCATTTTATTCTCTAGGGCAGAGGTCACCAAACGTTTTATACAAAGAGACAGTTTATTGTTCTTCAGACTTTAGGGGGGGCTGGTGGCAGTGGATGAAATAGTGCTCCAAGGGTCAGTTTTAGAAAACGGCCGTATCTGGCCCCCGGGCCACAGTTTGGAGACCACTGCTTGAAAATATATATATAATGTTTGGGGATTCTAAGTAGTTTTCTAGCAAAAAAAAATGATGCTTTTTACATGTAGGAGAAAGGTCAGAATTGGGGCGGACTGGAAGGTGTTAAAGTAACTGAAAAAACATACCAGATGCTATCGATTTTTCAGACTCTTCACTGCCTGGGAGAAAGATGTAAAAGTAAAAATAGGTAAGGAATAATGAGCCGGTGGACACACGGGGCAGGTTTACATTTTCTAAATATAACTTAAAATTTGTGCCGGATCCTATGGGTACAAGTCCTGCAGCTTCTCCAACATTACATAAAACACACTCAATGACAAACAAAAATGATAATAAATTCTCCAATCATTCTAATATTCTACCCATAGGGGCCATCAATATCAGTCAGTTATGTTTATCAAATGAACTACAACTTAAAACTGAACGAAAATTGGAAAAACTTACCTGGAGCTACTGCGGCTTGAGGTTCCGAGGCAACTTAACAAAAAACAGAAAACATTTGTCTTCATCACCGAAAACCTACCCAGAAAACATTCTATCTTACAAGCACCCAGGGCAGGTACATAGATCTGTACATGGTCAGGATGGAGGACATAGATCTGTACATGGTCAGGATGGAGGACATAGATCTGTACATGGTCAGGATGGAGGACATAGATCTGTACATGGTCAGGATGGAGGATATAGATCTGTACATGGTCAGGATGGAGGACATACAGTTGTGGCCAAAATTATTCAACCCCCACTGAAATTGAGTGTTTTGGCCAGTTTGACATTGCTTTTGATCATTCAGTCATCTTGCTTACATTTACATTAAAGAGGCACTTGTAGGTCAGACAAATATAACATAACAGTTATAATGAAATAACCACAAATGTCTTTTCTGTGCTCACAGCATTATCAGTTTTATTCAACCCCCAAGTGACATTCAATCTTAGTACTTAGTACAGCATCCTTTTACAGTTATAACAGCTTTTAAACGTGAAGCATAGCTTGACACAAGTGTCTTGCAGCGATCTACGGGTATCTTCGCCCATTCTTCATGGGCAAAGGCCTCCAGTTCAGTCACATTCTTAGGCTTGCGCACTGCAACTGCTTTCTTTAAGTCCCACCAGAGGTTCTCAATCGGATTTAAGTCTGGTGACTGCGATGGCCACTCCAAAATGTTCCAGCCTTTCCTCTGCAACCATGCTCTAGTGGACTTGGAGGTATGCTTGGGATCATTGTCCTGTTGAAAGGTCCAACGTCTCCCAAGCCTCAGGTGTGTGACGGACTGCATCACGTTTCCATCCAATATCTCCTGGTACTGAAGAGAATTCATGGTACCTTGCACACGCTGAAGCTTCCCTGTACCTGCAGAAGCAAAACAGCCCCAAAGCATGATTGACCCTCCACCATGCTTCACAGTAGGCAAGGTGTTCTTTTCATCATAGGCCTTGTTCTTCCTCCTCCAAACATAGCGTTGATCCATGGGCCCAAACAGTTCTAATTTTGTTTCATCAGTCCACAGAACACTATCCCACAACTTTTGTGGTTTGTCCACATGGCTTTTGGCATACTGCAGTCGACTCTTCTTATTCTTTGGAGACAGCAAGGGGGTACGCCTGGGAGTTCTGGCACGGAGGCCTTCATTACGCAGTGTGCGTCTTATTGTCTGGGCTGAAACTTCTGTACCCACATCTGACAAATCTTTTCTCAGTTCCTCAGCAGTCACACGGGGACTTCTCTCCACTCTACGCTTCAGGTAGCGCACAGCAGTCGAAGTCAGCATCTTCTTTCTGCCACGACCAGGTAGCGTTTCAACAGTGCCCTTTGCCTTGAATTTGCGAATGATGCTTCCTAAGGTGTCTCTTGGTATGTTTAACATCTTTGCAATCTTCTTATAGCCATTGCCCTTCCTGTGAAGAGAAATCACCTCTTCTCTTGTCTTCCTGGACCATTCTCTTGCCTTCACCATGTTTGTAACCACACCAGTAAATGTCTAGAAGGAGCTGAGTATCACAGTCATTTTAAAGCTGCCTAATTGGTGCTTATTATGCTTGATTGCTGCTCGGTGACATCCACAGGTGTTTTCAATACCTGATGGAAAGCACCTGTATGAACCTCTGTTCTTCAGAGTGGTAGTCTTTAAGGGGTTGAATAATTGTGGCAATGAAGAAACCACATAAGAACCATTTACTACTGTATTACATAAACAATTGATGTCATTTTAGTTGCATTTGGGTAGTTACAACGTCCTTGTAGGATTTGATTCTGAATACAATTCCAAATGTACACTATAGTCCCTAAACCCCTTTACAGCATTGGGGGTTGAATAATTTTGGCCACAACTGTAGATCTGTACATGGTCAGGATGGAGGACATAGATCTATACATGGTCAGAATGGAGGGCATAGATCTGTACATGGTCAGGATGGCAGAACATAGATCTATACATGGTCAGGATGGAGGACATAGATCTGTACATGGTCAGGATGGAGGACATAGATCTGTACATGGTCAGGATGGAGGACATAGATCTGTACATGGTCAGAATGGAGGGCATAGATCTGTACATGGTCAGGATGGAGGACATAGATCAGTACATGGTCAGGATATATGTCCTCCAACCTGACCATGTACAGATCTATGTCCTCCAACCTGACCATGTACAGATCTATGTCTTGCATTCTGACCATGTACAGATCTATGTCCTCCATCCCAACCATGTACAGATCTATGTCCTCCATCCCGACCATGTACAGATCTATGTCCCCCATCCTGTCCATGTACAGATATATTGTATATCCTCCATCCTGACTATGTACATATCTATGTCCTCCATCCTGACCATGTACAGATATATTGTATATCCTCCATCCTGACCACGTACAGATCTATGTCCTCCATCCTGACCACGTACAGATCTATGTCCTCCATCCTGACCACGTACAGATCTATGTCCTCCATCCTGACCACGTACAGATCTATGTCCTCCATCCTGACCACGTACAGATCTATGTCCTCCATCCTGACCACGTACAGATCTATGTCCTCCATCCTGACCACGTACAGATCTATGTCCTCCATCCTGACCACGTACAGATCTATGTCCTCCATCCTGACCACGTACAGATCTATGTCCTCCATCCTGACCACGTACAGATCTATGTCCTCCATCCTGACCACGTACAGATCTATGTCCTCCATCCTGACCACGAACAGATCTATGTCCTCCATCCTGACCACGTACAGATCTATATCCTCCATCCTGATCATGTACAGATCTATGTCCTCCATCCTGACCATGTACAGATCTATGTCCTCCATCCTGACCATTACCTATCTATGTCCTCCATCATGACCATATACAGATATATGTCCTCCATCCTGACCATGTACAAATCTATGTCTTTCATCCTGACCATGTATAGATATATGTTCTCCATCCTTACTATGTACATATCTATGTCCTCCATCCTGACCATGACAGATCTATATCCTCCATCCTGACCATGTACAGATCTATGTCCTCCAACTTGACCATGTACAGATGACAAACAAAAATGATAATAAATTCTCTAATCATTCTAATATTCTACCCATAGGGGCCATCAATAGCAGTCAGTTATGTTTATCAAATGAACTACAACTTAGAACTGAACAAAAATTAGAAAAACTTACCTGGAGCTTCTGTGGCTTGAGGTTCCGAGACAACTAAACAAAAAACAGAAAACATACAGATTTATATCCTCCATCCTGACCACGTACAGATCTATGTCCTCCATCCTGACCATGTACAGATCTATGTCCTCCATCCTGACCATGTACAGATCTATGTCCTCCATCATGACCATGTACAGATCTATGTCCTCCATCCTGATCATGTACTGATATATGTCCTCCATCCTGACCATGTACAGATCTATGTCCTCCATCCTGACCATGTACATATCTATGTCCTCCATCCTGACCATGTACAGATCTATGTCCTCCATCCTGACCATGTACAGATCTATGTCCTCCATCCTGACCATGTACAGATCTATGTCCTCCATCCTGACCATGTACAGATCTATGTCCTCCATCCTGACCATGTACAGATCTATGTCCTCCATCCTGACCATGTACTGATATATGTCCTCCATCCTGGCCATGTACAGATCTATGTCCTCCATCCTGACCATGTACATATCTATGTCCTCCATCCTGACCATGTACAGATCTATGTCTTCCATCCTGACCATTACATATCTATGTCCTCCATCCTGACCATTACATATTTATGTCCTCCATCCTGACCATTACATATCTATGTCCTCCATCATGACCATATACAGATATATGTCCTCCATCCTGACCATGTACAAATCTATGTCTTTCATCCTGACCATGTACATATCTATGTCCTCCATCCTGACCATGTATAGATATATGTTCTCCATCCTTACTATGTACATATCTATGTCCTCCATCCTGACCATGACAGATCTATATCCTCCATCCTGACCATGTACAGATCTATGTCCTCCTTCCTGACCATGTACAGAGATTTTTCCTCCATCCTGACCATGTACAGATCTATGTCCTCCATCCTGACCACGTACATATCTATGTCTTCCATCCTGACCACGTACAGATCTATGTCCTCCATCCTGACCATGTACAGATCTATGTCCTCCATCATGACCATGTACAGATATACAGTATGTCCTCCATCCTGACCATGTACAGAGATTTGTCCTCCATCCTGACCATGTACAGATCTATGTCCTCCATCATGACCATGTACAGATATACAGTATGTCCTCCATCCTGACCATGTACAGAGATTTGTCCTCCATCTTGACCATGTACATATCTATGTCCTCCATCCTGACCACGTACAGATCTATGTCCTCCATCATGACCATGTACATATCTATGTCTTCCATCCAGACCACGTACATATCTATGTCCTCCATCCTGACCACGTACAGATCTATGTTCTCCTTTGTTTTTTGGGGCCCTTATCAGTTATAAACACAATTTCCATACTTCCATATAAAATGCATTATCCTGTCTGCCTGTTATAAATTAAAGTATCCCAACCTCCCCCATCCCTCAAAAACCAATGAATCAGCTGACTTTTTAGACACAGGCGCACAATATTTGAAACAAAACACTTCTTTAGAATGATAAAAGTAACTCTCTGTACATACCTTGCTGAGCAACAGGTTCCCCAAATACTTGGACTTCACAGAGGGTTAAGTATTTTTTTTCATTGGGCAAATGAATGGAAACGTACTGGCCCTCCATTCCTCTGCAGTTAAAGGCCATTGTCTCCCCATAATTCATTTTGAATATTGTTTCGCATCTGCAAGATGAAATAAAGTGAACCTGTCATGATGGGAGCTGCAGCTACTCACCTGATTTAGAAGCTACATGTTGGGTTGTTGTCCTCCTTCTCTGGAGCTCCTCTCTGCACACTGCAGGTTGATGGTTTCAGTGATTGTTCTACAATATTACCTACCTGGGGTTGCCGATTCCTCCCTTGTCTGTAGAATTTCCAATACGGATCTCAGCACCATTAATTCTCTCTCGACAGCAGTCACCACGATTGGTGATGGCCACGGATTGGATGCGATGGGGGGATTTCAAATTCACTTTCCACCAGGGGTTCTTGTCATACTTAGTGTGAGTGCACTGATGGAGCATGGAATTACTCTGCAGGGATCCATCAATGGCTCTTCCCGGGTGATCTCGGGGGCTGTAAAAGGATGACTGGGAGGGAAGGCCTCTTAGAGCCACATTCTTCACTGTTGGATATATAAAAATCCTTAGAATTTACCTCGATTCCTCTCCCTCTCCTCGACTCTCCATCTTCCTCTCCCTCTCTATTGTCCTTTCCCTCTCCTTTCCTCTCATCTCCCTCTTCCCTCTCCATCTTCCTCTCCTCTGCTCTCCTCTCCATCTTTCACTCCTCTCCCTCTCCTTTCCATCATCCTCTCCCTCTCCTTTCCTCTCCTCTCCATTTTCCTCTCATCTCCCTCTTCCCTCCCTCACCATCTTCCTTTCCTCTCCTCTCTATTTTTCTCTCCCTCTCCTCCCCATCATCTTCTCCTCTCAATCTTCCTCTCCTCTCCATCTTCCTCTCCTTTCCATAGTCCTCTCCCTCTCCTTTCCTTTCCTCTCCATTTTCCTCTCATCTCCCTCTTCCCTCACCTCTCCATCTTTCTCTCCCTCTCCATCTTCCTCTCCTTTCTAATTTTTCTCTCCCTCTTCTCTCCATCTTCCTCTCCTCACCTCTCCATCTTCCTCTCTATTTTTGTCTTCCTCTCCTCTCCATCTTCCTCTCCTTTCTATCTTCCTCTCATCTCCATCTCCCTCTCCTTTCTTCTCCACTCCTCTCCATCTTCCTCTTCTTTATTCTCCCTCTCTTCTCCTCTCCATCATCCTCTCTCTCTATTTTTTCCTATCCTCTCCTCTCCCTCTTCCCTCTCCATCTTCCTCACCTCTCCTCTGCTCACCTCTCCATCTTTCACTCCTCTCCCTCTCCTTTCCATCATCCTCTCCCTCTCCTTTCCTCTCCTCTCCATCTTTCACTCTTCTCCCTCTCCTTTCCATAGTCCTCTCCCTCTCCTTTCCATAGTCCTCTCCCTCTCCTTTCCATAGTCCTCTCCCTCTCCTTTCCATAGTCCTCTCCCTCTCCTTTCCATAGTCCTCTCCCTCTCCTTTCCATAGTCCTCTCCCTCTCCTCTCCATTTTAGTCTCATCTCCCTCTTCCCTCACCTCTCCATCTTTCTCTCCTCTCCTTTCTATTTTTCTCTCCCTCTTCTCTCCATCTTCCTCTCCTCACCTATCCATCTTCCTCTACATTTTTGTCTTCCTCTCCTCTCCTCTCCATCTTCCTCTCCTCTCTATCTTCCTCTCATCTCCATCTCCCTCTCCTTTCTTCTCCACTCCTCTCCATCTTCCTCTTCTTTCTTCTCCCTCTCTTCTCCTCTCCATCATCCTCTCTCTCTATTTTTTCCTATCCTCTCCTCTCCCTCTACCTGTCCTCTTCTTCATCCTCTTCCCTATCCTCTTCTTCATCCTCTTCCCTGTCCTATCCCTCTTCCTCTCCCCCCCCCATCCCCATATCTCTCCTTTGCTATCTTTTCTATCTCTTTCTCTCCCTCGCCATCTTCCTCGCCTCTCTATTTTTCTCTCCCTCTCCATCTTCCTCTCCTTTCCTCTCTTCTCCTCTCCATCATCCTCTCTCTCTAATTTTTCCTATCCTCTCCTCTCCCTCTACCTGTCCTCTTCCTCTTCTTCATCATCTTCCCTATCCTTTTCCTCTTCCTCTCCCCCCCTCCCCATATCTCTCATTTGCTATCTTTTCTATCTCTTTCCCTCTCCTCTCTCATTGACTCTTCAAGCATTTGCTCCCCCTCCCCCTCTCATTCTCTGTTCTTTTGTCGGTAATTCCAATATATTGGATGACCTTTACCTCCATGATGTTGTTTCTGGAGCTCGAGATCCCCGTTCCAACCTTCGCCTGAGAATGAATTACAGAAATAAAGATTAGTGATTGTAAAGTCATTTTTTAAAAAATAGCAAACCGGCTATACTCATCTGCAGACCGATCCTCCTCGTTTCGGGTCCCCCGCTGGCACTCCTGGCTTATCTTCTCGGGTCCCCCGCTGGCGCTCCTGGCTTATCTTCTTCTCGGGTCCCCCGCTGGCGCTCCTGACTTATCTTCTTCTCGGGTCCCCCGCTGGCGCTCCTGGCTTATCTTCTCGGGTCCCCCGCTGGCGCTCCTGACTTATCTTCTTCTCGGGTCCCCCGCTGGCGCTCCTGACTTATCTTCTTCTCGGGTCCCCCGCTGGCGCTCCTGACTTATCTTCTTCTCGGGTCCCCCGCTGGCGCTCCTGACTTATCTTCTTCTCGGGTCCCCCGCTGGCGCTCCTGACTTATCTTCTTCTCGGGTCCCCCGCTGGCGCTCCTGGCTTATCTTCTTCTCGGGTCCCCCGCTGGCGCTCCTGACTTATCTTCTTCTCGGGTCCCCCGCTGGCGCTCCTGACTTATCTTCTTCTCGGGTCCCCCGCTGGCGCTCCTGACTTATCTTCTTCTCGGGTCCCCCGCTGGCGCTCCTGGCTTATCTTCTTCTCGGGTCCCCCGCTGGCGCTCCTGGCTTATCTTCTTCTCGGGTCCCCCGCTGGCGCTCCTGACTTATCTTCTTCTCGGGTCCCCCGCTGGCGCTCCTGGCTTATCTTCTTCTCGGGTCCCCCGCTGGCGCTCCTGGCTTATCTTCTTCTCGGGTCCCCCGCTGGCGCTCCTGACTTATCTTCTTCTCGGGTCCCCCGCTGGCGCTCCTGGCTTATCTTCTTCTCGGGTCCCCCGCTGGCGCTCCTGGCTTATCTTCTTCTCGGGTCCCCCGCTGGCACTCCTGGCTTTTCTTCTTGGGTCCCCCGCTGGCACTCCTAGCTTAACTTCTTCTCGGGTCCCCCGCTGGCACTCCTGGCTTTTCTTCTCGGGTCCCCCGCTGGCACTCCTAGCTTAACTTCTTCTCGGGTCCCCCGCTGGCACTCCTGACTTATCTTCTTCTCGGGTCCCCCGCTGGCACTCCTGACTTATCTTCTTCTCGGGTGCCCCGCTGGTGCTCCTGACTTTTCTTCTCGGGTCCCCCGCTGGCACTCCTGGCTTTTCTTCTCGGGTCCCCCGCTGGCACTCCTAGCTTAACTTCTTCTCGGGTCCCCCGCTGGCACTCCTGACTTATCTTCTTCTCGGGTCCCCCGCTGGCACTCCTGACTTATCTTCTTCTCGGGTCCCCCGCTGGCGCTCCTGGCTTATCTTCTTCTCGGGTCCCCCGCTGGCACTCCTGGCTTTTCTTCTCGGGTCCCCCGCTGGCACTCCTAGCTTAACTTCTTCTCGGGTCCCCCGCTGGCACTCCTGGCTTTTCTTCTCGGGTCCCCCGCTGGCACTCCTAGCTTAACTTCTTCTCGGGTCCCCCGCTGGCACTCCTGACTTATCTTCTTCTCGGGTCCCCCGCTGGCACTCCTGACTTATCTTCTTCTCGAGTCCCCCGCTGGTACTCCTGGCTTTTCTTCTCGGGTCCCCCGCTGGCACTCCTGACTTATCTTCTTCTCGGGTCCCCCGCTGGCACTCCTGACTTATCTTCTTCTCGGGTCTCCCGCTGGCGCTCCTGACTTATCTTCTTCTCGGTGTGACACCATAAGAAGCCACTTTCTGTGGTGGCCATTCTGTTAGCTCAGTTCTAACCTGACAGACAACCCCACTGTGCCAGCAACTGACGAGTTTCGAGGGCGTGCCCCCTTCTTCAGAGTTAGGCCTACACGAGGGGGCTCTACATATGGAGAGGAGCTACAAAGTCTAGTAATGGATTGGATGAGGTGGAAGAGGAATAATAACTGTCAATGTGACCTCCTACGATGAGAATACATTGTTGTCTGCAGCCAGAGATTGTTACATCTGTCTGGGTGGGGGTTGGTCAAGACTGAATAGTAATTTCTGGAGGTTGAGACCCCATTGTTGGTATCAGTGAAAAGAATAATGTCCCATCGTTGGTATCAATGGGAGAAATAGTACCCTATTGTTGGTGTTAGTGGGAGGAATAGTGCCCCATCATTGGTGTCAGTGGGAGGAATAGTGCCCCATCATTGGTGTCAGTGGGAGGAATAGTACCCCATCATTGGTGTCAGTGGGAGGAATAGTGCCCCATCATTGGTGTCAGTGGGAGGAATAGTGCCCCATCATTGGTGTTAGTGGGAGGAATAGTGCCCTATCATTGGTGTCAGTGGGAGGAATAGTACCCTATTGTTGGTATCAGTGGAAGGAATAGTGCTCCATCATTGGTGTCAGTAGGAGGAATAGTGCCTATCATTGGTGTCAGTGAGAGGACGAGTGCCCCATCATTGGTATCAGTGGAAGGAATAGTGCTCCATCATTGGTGTCAGTAAGAGGAATAGTGTCCCATCATTGGTGTCAGTGGGAGGAATAGTGCCCCATCATTGGTATCAGTGGAAGGAATAGTGCCCCATCATTGGTGTCAGTGGGAGGAATAGCGCCCCATCATTGGTATCAGTGGGAGGAATAGTGTCCCATCATTGGTGTCAGTGGGAGGAATAGTGTCCCATCATTGGTGTCAGTGGGAGGAATAGTGCCCCATCATTGGTATCAGTAGGAGGAATAGTACCCCATCATTGGTGTCAGTGGGAGGAATAGTGCCCCATCATTGGTGTCAGTGGGAGGAATAGTGCCCCATCATTGGTGTCAGTGGGAGGAATAGTGCCTCATCATTGGTGTTAGTGGGAGGAATAGTGTCCCATCATTGGTATCAGGAGGAGGAATAGTGCCTCATCATTGGTGTCAGTGGGAGGAATAGTGCCCCATCATTGGTGTCAGTGGGAGGAATAGTGCCCCATCATTGGTATCAGTAGGAGGAATAGTGCCTCATCATTGGTGTCAGTGGGAGGAATAGTGCCCCATCATTGGTGTCAGTGGAATAGTATCCCATCATTGGTGTCAGTGGGAGGAATAGTGCCCCATCATTGGTGTCAGTGGGAGGAATAGTGCCCCATCATTGGTGTCAGTGGGAGGAATAGTGCCCCATCATTGGTGTCAGTGGGAGGAATAGTGCCCCATCATTGGTATCAGTAGGAGGAATAGTGCCTCATCATTGGTGTCAGTGGGAGGAATAGTGCCCCATCATTGGTGTCAGTGGAATAGTATCCCATCATTGGTGTCAGTGGGAGGAATAGTACCCCATCATTGGTGTCAGTGGGAGGAATAGTGCCCCATTGCAGGAGTCAGGAGGAGGAATGGTCCCCCCAGGACCGGATAAAGGCAAGCAAAGGGCTGCATTTGACCCATGGGCCGCAGTTTGGAGACCTCTGATGGAAAGGTAAGAATGGCTCGGCTCCACGGATGGTGTAGAGGAGTGAGACTACAACTGGTTAAACAATCCTTAAAGGGAACACATTAAATCTTACTCGGGGTATCGATGTGAAGACCGAACACTTGAACTTCACACAGTTCCAGGCGTGTCTCCTTGTCCGGGATGACGATATTGATGTATCGGCCCTCCATCCCGTCACAGTTAAAAGAGAAGGATTCTCCGGGGCCGATGGATGACACCGTCCCACACCTGCATGATAAGGAGGGCAATGATGGTGATTCCGGGATTTATATGAACATTTCTGTCTTCAATGTATAGATCTGATGTATCGCTCAAAAAGACAACGATCGCTTTGTACTGTACATCTTATTTCGGCTGCCTTTTTTTTTTGTCATCTGTTGACTTTGCCCGCCCCTAAAACCATTGTAATACACGTCAACCAATCAGAAAAGCAGAGTTTTCAGTGTTGGTGGAGGCCAGGGGGGTGCTAGTGGTGGTGGGGGCCAGGGGGGTGATAGTGGTGGTGGGGCCAGGGGGGTGCTAGTGGTGGTGGGGGCCAGGGGGGTGCTAGTGGTGTTGGGGCCAGGGGGGTGCTAGTGGTGGGGGGCACTGAATTTTAGCGTTGCCTAGAGCAGCACAAGAGAAAAATACCCCACTGCCGGTACATCCTCTTCTTAATTATTGTTTACCCACTTCACCACTTAGGACGTACCTACATGTTCCATCACCCTTAGGACGTACCTGCACGTTCCATCACCCTTAGGACGTACCTACATGTTCCATCACCCTTAGGACGTACCTACATGTTCCATCACCCTTAGGACGTACCTACATGTTCCATCACCCTTAGGACATACCTGCACGTTCCATCACCCTTAGGACGTACCTACATGTTCCATCACCCTTAGGACGTACCTACATGTTCTATCACCCTTAGGATGTACCTACACGTTCTACCACCCTTAGGACATACCTACATGTTCTACCACCCTTAGGACGTACCTGCACATTCCATCACCCTTAGAACATACCTACATGTTCTATCACCCTTAGGATGTACCTACACGTTCTACCACCCTTAGGACGTACCTGCATGTTCCATCACCCTTAGGACGTACCTGCACATTCCATCACCCTTAGGATGTACCTACATGTTCTATCACCCTTAGGACATACCTGCACATTCCATCACCCTTAGAACATACCTACATGTTCTATCACCCTTAGGATGTACCTACACGTTCTACCACCCTTAGGACATACCTACATGTTCTATCACCCTTAGGATGTACCTACACGTTCTACCACCCTTAGGACGTACCTACATGTTCCATCACCCTTAGGACGTACCTACATGTTCCATCACCCTTAGGACGTACCTACACGTTCTACCACCCTTAGGACGTACCTGCATGTTCCATCACCCTTAGGACGTACCTGCACATTCCATCACCCTTAGGATGTACCTACATGTTCCATCACCCTTAGGACATACCTGCACATTCCATCACCCTTAGGATGTACCTGCACGTTCTACCACCTTTAGGATGTACCTGCACGTTCCATCACCCCTAGGACGTACCTGCACATTCTATCACCCTTAGGACGTACCTGCACGTTCCATCACCCCTAGGACGTACCTGCACATTCTATCACCCTTAGGATGTACCTGCACGTTCCATCACCCCTAGGACGTACCTGCACATTCTATCACCCTTAGGATGTACCTGCACGTTCTATCACCCTTAGGATGTACCTGCATGTTCTATCACCCTTAGGATGTACCTGCACGTTCTATCACCCTTAGGATGTACCTACATGTTCTATCACCCTTAGGATGTACCTGCACGTTCTACCACCTTTAGGATGAACCTGCACGTTCTACCACCCTTAGGATGTACCTGCACGTTCTATCACCCTTAGGATGTACCTACACATTCTCTTCCTAGTTATTATTTCCCCACTTCACCGCTTAGGTCGTAGCTGTACATCTTCAGGTTGAACAGGTTCTACATGGCTACATTTATCCTAGCCTCAAAATTTGTGGTCGGCGATGGGCTTTCCTGTAGAAGTGATCCAAGCAGCTCTACAGCCACTGGATCACTTCCACATGCCATGGAAGGGGCCCCCTTTCCCACCGCCACTCTCTACCCATCATGGAGCCCAGTACCACTACGACCTGTCTGTCAGGCATCTACCTAAAGAGGAAATGCGCGCACATCTGTACCCGCCCCTCCTCTCTGACATCAGAACCCAGAAGCAATGAGAATTTCATCTCTTACAGTTTTGGTTTGTTCCCCGTTGTAAAGCATCTGATCCAACCAATTTCTGTTCGATCAGAAGCTTTTGAGAGCAGAGGAGAGATCAGGGGTCTAATAGAGTGGCTAAAGTTCCACCGGGCGTTGTGGTGGGCTGCCTTGGTAATAAAAGGGTCATGCGTGGTTTCTTTTTCATTCGTTGTGGTGGGCTGCCTTGGCAATAAAAGGGTCATATATGGGTTTTTTTCATTTGTTGTGGTGGGCTGCCTTTGAAATAAAAGGGTCATACATGGGTTTTTTTTCATTCGTTGTGGTGGGCTGCCTTGGTAATAAAAGGGTCATGCATGGGGTTTTTTTCATTCGTTGTGTTGGGCTGCCTTTGTAATAAAAGGGTCATGCATGGGCTTTTTTGCATTCGTTGTGGTGGGCTGCCTTTGAAAAAAAACCCATGCATGACCCTTTTATTACGAAGGCAGCCCACCACAACAAATGAAAAAAAACCCCATATATGACCCTTTTAGTACCAAGGCAGCCCACCACAACAAATGAAAAAAAAAAACCATGCATGACCCTTTTATTACGAAGGCAGCCCAACACAACGAATGAAAAAAACCCCATGCATGACCCTTTTATTACCAAGGCAGCCCACCACAACGAATGAAAAAAAACATGTATGACCCTTTTATTACCAAGGCAGCCCACCACAACAAATTAAAAAAAACCCATATATGACCCTTTTATTACAAAGGCAGCCCACCACAACAAATTAAAAAAAAAACCCATGCATGACCCTTTTATTACCAAGGCAGCCCACCACAACGAATGAAAAAAAACTATGACCCTTTTATTATGAAGGCAGACCACCACAACGAATGAAAAAAAACCATGTATGACCCTTATATTACCAAGGCAGCCCACCACAACGGATGAAAAAAACCCATGTATGACCTTTTTATTACCTTTGTTGTGGTGGGCTGCTTTGGTAATAAAAGGGTCATATATGGGTTTTTTTCGTTCGTTGTGGTGGGCTGCCTTGGTAATAAAAGGATCATATATGGTGTTTTTTTCATTCGTTATGGTGGGCTGCCTTTGAAAAAAAACCCATGCAAGACCCTTTTATGACCAAGGCAGCCCACCACAACGAATGAAAAAACCCATGCATGACCAAGGCAGCCCACCACAACGAATGAAAAAACAAACATGCTTGACCCTTTTACGACCAAGGCAGCCCACCATAACGAATGAAAAAAACCCATGCATGACCCTTTTATTACCTTTGTTGTGGTGGGCTGCTTTGGTAATAAAAGGGTCATACATGGGGGGTTTTTTTCATTCGATGTGGTGTGTTGGCAGCACTTGGTGAAAATGACCTGTAGGGTCTCATGGGCACCTTTGAGTTCCATAGCTAACATAAGTAGGGATTAAACGTGAGGCGTACACTGGGTTCTTCTTCCAGGCCGTAGCAGAGGTTCCTACATGGATCTCGGCTCCATCAAGGCTTCCGGATTCGGAGTTCTTCCTGCTGGTCAATGCCACGAAGAAGACTTTGTGGGTTGATTTCAGGTCGAGAAGCCACCAGGGGTTACTCTCCACCGTGGTCTGAGTACAGGTGGATAGGTCGCCATCGGTGGCTTTGCTGGAGTCACCTCCATCCGTGGTCAGTTGGGAGGTCTTACCATTAGGCGCTATGTTAGGTGCTGAAGAAGATACAAAACATCCAAAATTATTATTGCGGTAATCGTTATTATCATCTGACACTTTAAAGGAAAATTCCAATCTAAGAATACAAAAGGAAACAACAAATTTCTGAAACGTTTATCCAAAAACAAAACTATTTGCTAAAACCCAGTCAAGATTTTATTGCTCCATAATTCATCATCAATTCAGGAGCATTGGACGGCTCAACCAGTATTAAAAAGATACATCGGGTTCAGCTTGGACTTCAGTAGGTGTTCCCACAGGGGAAAGTGAAAAGAAAGAAAATAATTCATTTGAATTTAAATTTAATTATAATTTTATTATAAATTCAATTCAAACAGATGAGATATACAAATGAATGGGACAGAAAATAACCTCCTACCAAAGTCAGCCTAAACAGTGTTTGCATACTTATTTCAAAAAAAAATTACAAGAACAGATTAATACACAAAAATAACTTTTATAAAAAATATTATAAAAAAAAAAAGCTAAAGAAAAATAATTTTTTTATAAATTAAAAAATGTATATAAATTAATTATAAATTATATTCGCACACATCTCAGGAGGGATTTTGGCCCACTCCTCTTGGCAGATCCTCTCCAAGTCATTAAGGTTCGGTGGCTGATGTTTGGCAACTCGAACTTTCAGCTCCCTCCACAGATTTTCAATCAGATGAAGGTCTGCAGACTGGCTAGGCCACTCCAGGACCTTAATGTGCTTCTTCTTGAGCCGCTCCTTTGTTGCCTTGGCCGTGTGTTTTGGGTCATTGTCATGCTGGAACACCCATCCACCACCCATTTTCAATGCCCTGGCTGAGGGAAGAAGTTTCTCACCCAAGATTTGATGGTACATTGCCCCGTCCATCGTCCCTTTGATGCGGTGCAGTTGTCCTGTCCCCTTAGCAGAAACCCCCCCAAAGCAGAATGTTTCCACCATGTTTCACAGTTGGGATGGTGTTCTTGGGGTCATAGGCAGCATTCCTCTTCCACCAAACACGGCGAGTTGAGTTGATGCCAAAGAGCTGGATTTTGGTCTCATCTGACCACACTTCCCACCAGTCCTCCTCTGCATCATTCAGATGTTCAGTGGCAGACTTCAGACGGGCCTGGACATGGGCTTTCTTGAGCAGAGGGACCGTGCGGGCACTGCAGGATTTCAGTCCTTGTCGGCGTAGTGTGTTACCAATTGTTTTCTTGGTGACTGTGGTCCCAGCTGCCTGGAGATCATTGACAAGATCCTCACGTGTAGTTCTGGGATGATTCCTCACTGTTCTCATGATCATTGACACTCCACGAGGTGAGATCTTGCATGGTGCACCAGACCTAGGGAGACTGACACTTGTTTTGTGTTTCTTCCATTTGTGAATGATTGCACCAACTGTTGTCACCGTCTCACCAAGCTGCTTGGCCATAGTTTGGTAGCCCAGTCCAGCCTTGTGTAGGTCTACCATCTTGTCCCTGACATCCTTGGACAGCTCTTTGGTCTTTGCCATGGTGGAGAGTTTGGAATCTGATGGTTTGATGGCTCCTGTGGACAGGTGTCTTTTATACAGGTAACACAATGAGATTAGCAGCACTCCCTTTAAGAGACTGCTTCTAATCTCAGCTTGTTACCTGTATGAGAGACACCTGGGAGCCAGAAATCCTGCTGAATGATAGGGGATCAAATCCTTCTTTCCCTCATGAACATGCAGATCAGTCATCATTTGTTAGATGCATTTCTGCTGAATTTGTTGTTGTATTCTGTCTCTCAGTGTTACATTACACAGGATTCACCCTCTCTATTTGTCCAGGACACCGTTGTCACCAAGGCAGGAAGTGATGGGAATCCATAATTCTACATTTCCACCTTCCAGTGGGGACACTCACTAGAGAGACAACTTTCTAAGAAAAATATTTGGAGTCACAGGCTAAGTGTTTTTGACCACATCAATCATCCCTGAAGAAGGTGATTGTCAGGACCTGGATAACCTGCTGGTGGCACTGTGGTTTTGTGGGTGGAAGGTTGCAGTTCCAGTGTCCACCAGCGTGTGGACACTGGAACTAGCAGACAGTAGCTTCCCGTAACCAGTCTCCACCATATGTCGGTCGCTGGGGAGACACCTAGTGGTAGACAGTGGAACTACAACCCTCCACCCAGGGAACCACAGTGCCACCAGCAGGTGATCCAGGTCCTGACAGTGATGCCGATCCTTGAAATATGTTGACTACGGTTAGACAGGACAGGGGGTGCAGGGACCATCTCACACATGAGATCCATGCAGCAAACAACAGGGACTTTATCTCTTCCCTACTTGAAGTAGTATTTGATGCTGCTGGGGGACTACTAGTCTCAGGACATTTCCGCAGGACTTGCTGGGACTTGTAGTCTCCCATCAGGTACAGGGGCGAATCTTGTCAATATTGTTCAGTCCTTACCAGCACTGGAATGCTTCAGAATATTCATCAACTCCTTGGCACCTGCAGTAAAGAAATTCGATCAAAAAAAAAATATTAGAGGACATCAAAGCAACATTTAATGAAATGAATGAAAGTTCGTCCAGCCTGAAGTCCCGTGAGGTGGTCCCTCCCTGTGCGCATACGCTCAGCAATCTCCATTGACTACAAAACACCTCCCCCTATTATATGGAGAGGGGAGGGGATCTAGAGTCCTAAAACACACCTTTTCTATGGTGTCACTGACCATTTGGGAACTCAGGCACTGCTGGAGGGCCCGGGGTCAGTAGGGGGCCCCATGAGATGCCCCTGGTACCTTTCATAGGCTTTTTTGGGTGTGGTTTGAGTGTGGGCGAGGACACAGGGGCCCCATGATCCCCTATTGCACAGGGGCCCCATGATTTGGCATGAGATGCCCCTGGTACCTTTCATAGGCTTTTTTGGGTGTGGTTTGAGTGTGGGCGAGGACACAGGGGCCCCATGATCCCCTCTTGCCCAGGGGCCCCATGATTTGGCATGAGATGCCCCTGGTACCTTTCATAGGCTTTTTTGGGTGTGGTTTGAGTGTGGGCGAGGACACAGGGGCCCCATGATCCCCTATTGCACAGGGGCCCCATGATTTGGCATGAGATGCCCCTGGTACCTTTTATAGGCTTTTTTGGGTGTGGTTTGAGTGTGGGCGAGGACACAGGGGCCCCATGATCCCCTCTTGCCCAGGGGCCCCATGATTTGTCAGTCCGCCTCTGGTTGTCACCTTAGGACAGGAGGTGAAGGACCCAGCTGGTGCAAAGTCCTTATGAACTGGTGATGTCAGCTGCCTGGTCCCAGGCCAGAGGTTCCCTCCCTTATTTAGAGCAGGCCCTTTAAGTCTGGTATGAATTTAAAAGGAATACCCCCCCCCCAAAGAAAAAAAATGTGGTAGGACCCCAAGGTGGTACATTATCCAGGGGTGACCCCCCCCCATAACAAATCATCTTGTCTCCATGTTGATGGGTGCCAGAAGACCTTGGCCCAGCACTGGTAAGGGAGGACCTAAATACCCTCCCAGCAGCCAGCATCAGTTGGAAACCGATTACTGGGATCTGCTGGCTGCTGGGAGACACCCGCTGGTGGACACAAGAACTACAACCTTCTACTTTGGGAAAGCTACATGTAGATGTGATGAGTTCAATTACAAACATTTTGACTTTGGGAAGCACAGCGCCACCAGCAGGTGATCCAGGTCCTCACAGTATCCTGATATTTTCTCTTACCGCTCCTTGTATTCTGAGAACCGTGTCTTAAATTGAATTATTAATAATAAAAATGAACAAGAGATTTGGCAGAGGGTGGGCATGGAACTTACATGTACAGTTGTGGCCAAAATTATTCAACCCCCAATGCTGTAAAGGGGTTTAGGGACTATAGTGTACATTTGGAATTGTATTCAGAATCAAATCCTACAAGGACGTTGTAACTACCCAAATGCAACTAAAATGACATCAATTGTTTATGTAATACAGTAGTAAATGGTTCTTATGTGGTTTCTTCATTGCCACAATTATTCAACCCCTTAAAGACTACCACTCTGAAGAACAGAGGTTCATACAGGTGCTTTCCATCAGGTATTGAAAACACCTGTGGATGTCACCGAGCAGCAATCAAGCATAATAAGCACCAATTAGGCAGCTTTAAAATGACTGTGATACTCAGCTCCTTCTAGACATTTACTGGTGTGGTTACAAACATGGTGAAGGCAAGAGAATGGTCCAGGAAGACAAGAGAAGAGGTGATTTCTCTTCACAGGAAGGGCAATGGCTATAAGAAGATTGCAAAGATGTTAAACATACCAAGAGACACCTTAGGAAGCATCATTCGCAAATTCAAGGCAAAGGGCACTGTTGAAACGCTACCTGGTCGTGGCAGAAAGAAGATGCTGACTTCGACTGCTGTGCGCTACCTGAAGCATAGAGTGGAGAGAAGTCCCCGTGTGACTGCTGAGGAACTGAGAAAAGATTTGTCAGATGTGGGTACAGAAGTTTCAGCCCAGACAATAAGACGCACACTGCGTAATGAAGGCCTCCGTGCCAGAACTCCCAGGCGTACCCCCTTGCTGTCTCCAAAGAATAAGAAGAGTCGACTGCAGTATGCCAAAAGCCATGTGGACAAACCACAAAAGTTGTGGGATAGTGTTCTGTGGACTGATGAAACAAAATTAGAACTGTTTGGGCCCATGGATCAACGCTATGTTTGGAGGAGGAAGAACAAGGCCTATGATGAAAAGAACACCTTGCCTACTGTGAAGCATGGTGGAGGGTCAATCATGCTTTGGGGCTGTTTTGCTTCTGCAGGTACAGGGAAGCTTCAGCGTGTGCAAGGTACCATGAATTCTCTTCAGTACCAGGAGATATTGGATGGAAACGTGATGCAGTCCGTCACACACCTGAGGCTTGGGAGACGTTGGACCTTTCAACAGGACAATGATCCCAAGCATACCTCCAAGTCCACTAGAGCATGGTTGCAGAGGAAAGGCTGGAACATTTTGGAGTGGCCATCGCAGTCACCAGACTTAAATCCGATTGAGAACCTCTGGTGGGACTTAAAGAAAGCAGTTGCAGTGCGCAAGCCTAAGAATGTGACTGAACTGGAGGCCTTTGCCCATGAAGAATGGGCGAAGATACCCGTAGATCGCTGCAAGACACTTGTGTCAAGCTATGCTTCACGTTTAAAAGCTGTTATAACTGTAAAAGGATGCTGTACTAAGTACTAAGATTGAATGTCACTTGGGGGTTGAATAAAACTGATAATGCTGTGAGCACAGAAAAGACATTTGTGGTTATTTCATTATAACTGTTATGTTATATTTGTCTGACCTACAAGTGCCTCTTTAATGTAAATGTAAGCAAGATGACTGAATGATCAAAAGCAATGTCAAACTGGCCAAAACACTCAATTTCAGTGGGGGTTGAATAATTTTGGCCACAACTGTAGATGTGATGGGTCTAATTATAAACATTTTGGTGATTTCTGACATAATTCTGAATATAAATGGTGGACTTACTCTCGTGTTCTGCACTGTCGGAGGAGTCGCTGTAGACCGGCATGACTGAAAGGACAAAGTTATTATATTATTGGGAGGGAAAAGAGATTTTCACATAAACGATGACCTCTTTGATATTTTTCTTACCTTCATAATTATCTGGGAGGTCTGAGCCGTAAACTTTCACCTCGCACAGCGTCAGATAACCGGCTCTCCCCGGTATGGTAACCGTGACGTACTGACCAACCATCCCACACACGTACTCTTGCTCCTTCCCCAGGTCCAGAGATGTAATTTTCGCACATCTGAGTGAAAGAGTGATATACTTGCTGTACATTATATAATACATCATAAAAATCATATAATAATGCCCTACAGTCATTTTTTCTTCCAGGATAGAGTAGTAGTTGTAGTTTCGCAACAGCTGGAGGGCCTCCAGTTTGGCACCCCTGCTTCAGAACGTCTAGTCCAATGAGGCATTGCACGTCTGACAGTTACAAGCATGACTCCCAAAAGGCAGAGGCATGATGGGACTTGTAGTTTTGCAACAGCTGGAGGGCCGCCAGTTTGGCACCCCTGCTTCAGAACGTCTAGTCCCATGAGTCATTGCACGTCTGACAGTTACAAGCATGACTCCCAAAAGGCAGAGGCATGATGGGACTTGTAGTTTTGTAACAGCTGGAGGGCCGCCAGTTTGGCACCCCTGCTTCAGAACGTCTAGTCCCATGAGTCATTGCACGTCTGACAGTTACAAGCATGACTCCCAAAAGGCAGAGGCATGATGGGACTTGTAGTTTTGCAACAGCTGGAGGGCCACCAGTTTGACACCCCTGACCTAGGCGAGCGGAAATGGACATTGGACATTGTCCTCCTCTCCTCCCTCCCCGTAGATTTCTGGGACACGTGACAGGTCCCAGAAGACTACGGGACCATTCAGAAAGCGCAGTGGGCACTCGGCTGTAAAGCCGCAAGCTGTCACAGCCGGGTGACCACACTGAAGATGCCGGAGCTGGGAAAACAGGGCGGCCGGTGAAACAGGCTGCAGGGGGGACCGAGGGACAGGTGAGTGTCCGTTTTCTAAAAGTCAGCAGCTACAGTTTTGTAGCCGCTGACTTTTATTTATTTTTTTTATTTTCCCTGGAACTCCGCTTTAACTTACTGTATTGCCTGTTTGGAGATGCTACCGCATTGTTGACTCTGTTACATTCCTGTCTGGGCGTGGCAGCAAGTAATACAGACTTTTTTTTTTTTTTTAAAAAAAGGTGGAAATTGCAACAGCAGATTCTGTGAATGGTAGGAGTCTCAATTAAAATGTATGGTGGAAGCTACCATTTTGTGCGTGTAAAGGGTTATCTGTAGAGTTAGAGTGATTCTAAAGGCGTAATAAAAAAAAAAAAAAAAAAAAAAAAAAAAAGTCTATCTTTACCTGCTGTGGGCAGTGGTTTTGCACAGAGCAGCCTGGATCCTCCTCTTCTCGGGTCCCCCGCAGGCTCTACCGGCTCCTCTCTCCTGTCGGGTGCCCCCACAGCAAGCGGATTGCTATGGGGGCACCCGCTGCTCACACACGGAGCCGCGGCTCAGCCCTCTCTCTCTTCTCATTAGCTCACTTGCTGTCAGGGACGGACTGACAACGCATGGGGCCCCCAGGGAATAGGGGAGCATGGGGCCCCTGTGTCCTCACCCACACTCAGACCACACCTAAAAAAGCCTATGAAAGGTACTAGGGGCATCTCATGGGGCCCCCTACTGACCCTGGGCCCTCGGACAGTGCCCAAGAGCCCGAATGGTCAGGCTGGAAAAAACCTCCCCAGAACTACTGCGTTTGAGGAGAGCTTCTTCAGTTGGAAAACACGGCTATCCAGCGTTTTTGAGCTTTTGCTAAAAATGCTAAAAAAATGCAAAAGTCTGAAAGACGCTAACGCAAAACCACTAAAAAAGGTGTCAAAACTCGTGTTTTTAGTGCAACATTCTACGGCTAATGCTACCAGCGTTTTTTTATTGTCCGACGTACATGAGGCCTAAATGTGTTTATATCTGCTTGCCAGTTCAGTCTCACAGGTAAGTCTTTATGCAGCCGGGCCACAATCCAAATCACGTCATATTTCCTCAAAAAGAAATTAGGAAAGGTGGTGGGAAGCGCTATCATGGCCCACATCAAGTTTGAAGGCTTCACCTTGGGTTTCGTGTGCCTCCTCTCTCAGAAGATGTTCCGATTCTGAGCTCAGCCCCTTCGATCCGCTCTTTGCAGCAGTCGCCTCTGTTTAGGATTTTGACTTTGGTGACGTTGCAGACTTTGGTAAGGTCCACCCTCCACCAGGGCTCTATGTCCAGGTCAGTGTGGGAGCAGTGTTTGGACATGTAATTGGTATTTGTAGAGCCGTCGATGGCATTTTCTGGAGCTCCAAACTTATCGTAAGTGCTGGACTGAGAGCTGATTCCTCGGAAAGCAAGATTTTCACCTTGAAAGAGCCAAAGATTATTTAGTTACTTCTTTATAAACTTTATCGCTCATGTGTCTAAGTTTGTGGACACATGACCATCATACCTTGTTAGTCATCCCACTGCAACACCAAAAAAAACCTTTGTGTCAGGGTCCTGTCTACGGCAGAAGTTCTGGAAGATCTGGCATTTCTGCCAGTACTCTGCATGGCCGCAGAAGTACTCATCAGCCTCAGTCTGGTGCCAGAGGCTCATCACTTTACCAAGTTGCTGGATGATCTCTAGCTCCCTGTGCCCTGTTCCTGGTTCCTGTTTCCTGTGATTCTTACCTGTGATTTCCTGTTACCGACTCGGCTTGCTCCTGGACCTGTCTACTCCGATTTACCCCTGACCTGACCTCGACTTGGATTACGGATACTCTCTCTCTCGCTCCTCTGTGTATGACCTCGGCTATCCCATCTGACTACGTCTGCTCTGATTCCCACCTGGTACCTGACCTTAGCTTGAACCGACTACCCAGTGCACATCTAAATCCAGGAAGGGCTTGCAAACCACGCACAGGCGCCTCCTGTCTGCAGACCTATCTCCGTGCACCAGCTGTGCTTCTGAGTGGATCACCAACCAGCACTCCTACAGGTGACCTGTGCAACTTTGGGCCAGACTTCCGCTGTCCCACTCTCAGGAGAGTCCGGAACTTAGCCGCAAGGGAAGCCCTCTCTCTATTGGCCTCCATCACCAGGTACGTGATACTTTGGGTCTATAAAATCCTCCACTTATTTAGGAAGATTTTCCAAAAGATTTTGAAGTGGGTCTGTGGTCATTCGTGGCCATTCAGTCAAAAGATCATTTATGAGGTCAAGACCTGACGCTGGCTGAGAAGACTTGGATTGCAATCGATATTCCAGTTAATCCCAAATGGGTTCTACTGGGTTGAGGTACAGGCCACTCATGTTCCTCAACACCAAACAGGTCAAATTATGTCTTTATGTAGCTGGCTTTGTACACGGGGGCACAAACATTCTGAAACAGGAAAGGACCATTCCAAAACTGTTACCACATGTGTCTAAAATGTCTTTGTAGGCCTTCGTATTAACCAAACCCTTCACTGGAAGCATCTGAACTTAGTTATTTTTAGGGGTTTCTACATGCCTTCGGGGATACAGTAGGTGTGATGGTTAGGTGTTCACAAATATTGTAACAATATATTGAATGGCATTAGATCAAACTTCAGCTCACACACAATTTATATCACAGTTGTAGATGAATATTGAAAAGGACATGGACCATGAAGTACACCCATTGCAGTTCCCATGTGTATTATAAACAATGACCTACAAAGGAAGACAGGAACTACATTCTACTTTCCATAATTCTTTCATTTCACCTAAACATCTGTAAGCTGTGGAATTTGCAGTTTTAAAGCTTTTCTGGCTTAGAATATTGAGAATATTCAACAAGAATATTGAAAAAGTAACATTGAGGATGTGGACTATGGAATACACCCATTGCAGTTCCCATGTGTATTATAAACAATGACCTACAAAGGAAGACAGGAACTACAATCTACCTTCCTTCATTCTTTCATAGAAACGTAGAAAAGTGACGGCGGCTGAAAAAGGCCGAGTGGTCCATCAAGTCTGCCCATATTTTTTTTTAATGTGTTTTTTTGTTAACTTTTTTGTGTAGAGCTATGCTGTCCCATGCATGTTTGAAGCCACTTACTGCTGACTGACTTACTACCTCTGCTGGAAGTTTACTCCAAGCATCTACTTTTTCAGTAAAATAGTACTTTCTGAACTTAGTTTTGAACTTTCCTCCAGTTAGTCTAAGATCATGTCCCCATTCATTTCACTTAAACCTCTGTAAGCAGATGAATTTGCAGTTTTAAAGCTTTTCTGGCTTACTTTCATCTTCTGTACTCATGAGTATATAGTAGGTGTTAATGGTCAGGAGTCCACAGACTTTTGGCCGCATATTGTAACAATTTATTGGATCGTATTAGATCAAAGTTCAATTCCCACACAACTTATATTATCGTTTCAGAAGCATATTGAAAAGGTAACATTGAGGATGTGGACTATGGGATACACCCATTGCAGTTCCCATGTGTATTATGAACAATGACCTACAAATGCAGACAGGAACTACAATCTACTTTAAATAATTCCTTAATTTCATTTAAATAACTTTAAGCTGTGGAATTTGAAGTTTTAAAGTGTTTCTGGATTACTTTCAATTTCTGTACTCATGAGTAGGTGTTAATGGTCAGGAGTCCACAGGCTTTTGGCCATATATTGTAACAATTTATTGGATCATATTAGATCAAAGTTCAGTTCACACACAACGTATATTAGCATTTCAGAAGAATATTGAAAAAGTAACATTGAGGATGTGGACTATGGAATACACCCATTGCAGTTGCCATGTGTATTATGAACAATGACCTACAAATGAAGACAGGAACTACAGTCTACCTTCCATCATTCTTCATAGAAACAGAAAAGTGACGACAGAAAAAGACCGAGTGGTCCATGAAGTCTGCCCATATCTTTTTTTTTATGTGTTTTTTTGTTAACTTTTTTGTCTGAGAATAGATCTATGCTTGTCCCAAGCATCTTTGAAGATATTTACTGTTGACTGGCTCACTACCTCTGCTGGAAATTTATTCCAAGCATCAACTACTTTTTCAGTAAAATAGTACTTTCTGAGATTAGTTTTGAACTTTCCTCCAGTTAGTTTAAGGTCATGTCCCCATTAATTTCACTTGAACATCTGTAAGCTGTTGAATTTGCAGTTTTAAAACTTTTCTGGATTACTTTCAATTTCTGTACTCATGGGTATATACTGTAGTAGGTGTTAATGGTCAGGAGTCCGCATATTTTTGGCCATATATTGTAACAATTTATTGAATAGTATTAGCTCAAAGTTTAGTTCACACACAACATATCACAGTTTCAGAAGAATATTGAAAAGGTAACTTTGAGGATGTGGACTATGGAATACACCCATTGCAGTTCCCATGTGTATTATGAACAATGACCTACAAATGCAGACAGGAACTACAATCTACTTTAAATAATTCCTTAATTTCATTTAAATAACTTTAAGCTGTGGAATTTGAAGTTTTAAAGTGTTTCTGGATTACTTTCAATTTCTGTACTCATGAGTAGGTGTTAATGGTCAGGAGTCCACAGGCTTTTGGCCATATATTGTAACAATTTATTGGATCATATTAGATCAAAGTTCAGTTCACACACAACGTATATTAGCATTTCAGAAGAATATTGAAAAAGTAACATTGAGGATGTGGACTATGGAATACACCCATTGCAGTTGCCATGTGTATTATGAACAATGACCTACAAATGAAGACAGGAACTACAGTCTACCTTCCATCATTCTTCATAGAAACAGAAAAGTGACGACAGAAAAAGACCGAGTGGTCCATGAAGTCTGCCCATATCTTTTTTTTTATGTGTTTTTTTGTTAACTTTTTTGTCTGAGAATAGATCTATGCTTGTCCCAAGCATCTTTGAAGATATTTACTGTTGACTGGCTCACTACCTCTGCTGGAAATTTATTCCAAGCATCAACTACTTTTTCAGTAAAATAGTACTTTCTGAGATTAGTTTTGAACTTTCCTCCAGTTAGTTTAAGGTCACGTCCCCATTCATTTCACTTAAACATCTGTAAGCTGTTGAATTTGCAGTTTTAAAACTTTTCTGGATTACTTTCAATTTCTGTACTCATGGGTATATACTGTAGTAGGTGTTAATGGTCAGGAGTCCGCATATTTTTGGCCATATATTGTAACAATTTATTGAATAGTATTAGCTCAAAGTTTAGTTCACACACAACATATCACAGTTTCAGAAGAATATTGAAAAGGTAACTTTGAGGATGTGGACTATGGAATACACCCATTGCAGTTCCCATGTGTATTATGAACAATGACCTACAAATGAAGACAGGAACTACAATCTACTTTACATAATTCTTTCATTTCACTTAAATAACTTTAAGCTGTTGAATTCACAGTTTTAAAGCATTTCTGGCTTACTTTCATCTTCTGTACTCAGGGGTATATAGCAGGTGTTATTGGTCAGGAGTCCACAGGCTTTTGGCCATATATTGTAACAATTTATTGAATAGCATTAGTTCAAAGTTCAGTTCACACACAATTTATATTACCATTTCAGAAGACTATTGAAAAGGTAACATTGAGGATGCAGGCCATGGGATACACCCATTGCAGTTCCCATGTGTATTATGAACAATTACCTACCAATGAAGACAGGAACTACAATCTACCTTCCATAATTCTTTCATAGACACATAGAAAAGGGACGGCAGAAAAAGACCGAGTGGTCCATCAAGTCTACCTATTATTTTTTCTGTATGTGTTTTTTTGTTAACTTTTTTGTCTGAGTATAGATCTATGCTTGTCCCAAGCATCTTTGAAGCTATTTACTGTTGACTGGCTCACTACCTCTGCTGGAAATTTATTCCAAGCATCAACTACTTTTTCAGTAAAATAGTACTTTCTGAGATTAGTTTTGAACTTTCCTCCAGTTAGTTTAAGATCACGTCCCCGTTCATTTCACTTAAACATCTGTAAGCTGATGAATTTGCAGATTTAAAGCTTTTCTGGCTTACTTTCAATTTCTGTACTCATGGGTATATAGTAGATCTTATTGGTCAGGAGTTCACAGACTTTTGGCTGTATATTGTAACAATTTATTGAATAGCATTAATTCAAAGTTCAGTTCACACACAACTTATATTACCATTTCAGAAGAATATTGAAAAGGTAACATTGAGGATGTGGACTATGGGATACACCCATTGCAGTTCCCATGTGTATTATAAACAAAGGCCTACAAATGGAGACAGGAACTACAATCTACTTTCCATAATTCTTTCATTTCTCTTAAACTGTTGTAAGCTGTTGAATTTGGCTGTGGACTATGGGATACACCCATTGCAGTTCCCATGTGTATTATAAACAAAGGCCTACAAAAAAAGACAGGAACTACAATCTACCGTCTATAATTCTTTCATTTCAGCTAAACATCTGTAAGCTGTTGAATTTGCAGTTTTAAAGCTTTTCTGGCTTACTTTCAATTTCTGTACTCAGGGGTATATAGTAGGTGTTAATGGTCAGGCGTTCACAGACTTTTGACCATATATTGTAACAATTTATTGAATAGCATTAATTCAAAGTTCAGTTCACACACAACTTATATTACCAATTCAGAAGAATATTGAAAAGGTAACATTGAGGATGTGGACTATGGGATACACCCATTGCAGTTCCCATGTGTATTATAAACAATGACCTACAAATGAAGACAGGAACTACAATCTATTTTCCATAATTCTTTCATTTCTCTTAAACAGTTGTAAGCTGTTGAATTTGCAGTTTTAAAGCTTTCCTGGCTTATTTTCAATTCTGTACTCATGAGTATGTAGTAGGTGTTGGCATTGAGGATGTGGAATATGGAATACACCCATTGCAGTTCCCATGTGTATTATAAACAATGACCTACAAATGAAGACAGGAACTACAATCTACCCTCTATAATTCTTTCATTTCACTTAAACATCTGTAAGCTCTTAAAGTTGCTGTTTTAAATCTTTATCTGGCTTACCTTCATCTTTTGTACTCTCTTGGGCCACAATTACTGAAAATCAGAAAAGACAAAAATGGTAAAAATGCAATGTTACAACGACACAAACAATTTAAACAAACATTTTTGCAAGCTTCTTTTTAATAAGTGTAATGCAAATGCCAATGTTTTATTTCTAAATTCTCCATTTTTATCCAATCCTGCTCCCGTCTTTTCTTTTCATTTCCCAAATCAGCAACCTGTATTTCTTTCTCACAGACAGCATTCTCCTCTGTACTTTAAACAGCAACCCTGTAAAATATGTAGTCAGGAGTCATTGCCAAAAATGAAATTGAGAAAGACGTTTATGGTCAAGAAGAAGCTACCATAACCTTAACCTTGTTACATTCCTGTCTGAGTGTGACAGCGAGTAATACACACTTGTTTTTTTTTTACAGTTCAGAATTGCAACAGCAGATACTGTGACAGGAACTACAATCTACTTTCCATAATTCTTTCACATAAACATCTATAAGCTATTAAATTTATAGCTTTTAAAGCTTCATCTGGCTTACCACCATCTTCTTCTTTGTCTCCAAGTACTGAAAATCAGAAAAAAAAAAAAAAAAATTAAATAAAGCCAATGGCCAATGTTGTAGCAAGACCATGAACATTTTAACTAGTTTCAGACTTTGGATGTGCTACACAAGCCCAAAAACATCATCATTGTACACATGACGCCCTCCCCGGATCCTGCATTCACTATATCCGCTCTCTCCGGACCTAGCATTCACTATATGCGCTCTCCCTGGACTCCGCATTCACTATATCCGCTCTCTCCGGACCCCGCATTCACTATATGCGCTCTCCCTGGACCCCGCATTCACTATATCCGCTCTCCCCGGACCCTGCATTCACTATATCCGCTCTCTCCGGACCCAGCATTCACTATATGCGCTCTCCCTGGACTCCGCATTCACTATATCCGCTCTCTCCGGACCCCGCATTCACTATATGCGCTCTCCCTGGACCCCGCATTCACTATATCCGCTCTCCCCGGACCCCGCATTCACTATATCCGCTCTCCCCGGACCCCGCATTCACTATATCCGCTCTCCCCGGACCCCGCATTCACTATATCCGCTCTCCCCGGACCCCGCATTCACTATATCCGCTCTCCCCGGATCCCGCATTCACTATATCCACTCTCCCCGGACCCCGCATTCACTATATCCACTCTCCCCGGACCCCGCATTCACTATATCCGCTCTCCCCGGACCCCGCATTCACTATATCCGCTCTCCCCGGACCCCGCATTCACTATATCCGCTCTCCCCGGACCCCGCATTCACTATATCCGCTCTCCCCGAACCCCGCATTCACTATATCCGCTCTCCCCGGACCCCGCATTCACTATATCCGCTCTCCCCGGACCCCGCATTCACTATATCCCCTCTCCCCGGATCCCGCATTCACTATATCCACTCTCCCCGGACCCCACATTCACTTTATCCGCTCTCCTCCTTTCTTTCTCCTCTGACTTTCCTAGGAGGCTGTATGACCCCTGATCCTATGTCTGGACAGTGCTGATTGGTCTTTCGCCAATCACATCTACTCCCCCCCCCCCCAAAAAAAAAAAAAAAACCTCTCTAGCAATATACACTAAACTGAGCATGTGTAGAGTGTCTCCTATGGCTCTGTATTATCAGCAGATGGATTGGGGACAGTAGAAGAAGGGGAGGATCAGACAAGACAGGATCAAGCAACCTTTTTACACAATGCTGAGGATTAACCCCTTAGGTTCCACAATGAGTATAACAAGCATGCTTTATTGCCTATACAGACTGATTGTACTGTTGGGGGTTTAGTAACACTTTAAGCAGCCCTGGTATGTGTATGTAGGGACTGATGTGAATGTACAATATATATGTAAAGCACTGCGTAAATTGACGGCGCTATAAGTACCTGTATAATAATAATAAATCTCTAAATGAGCCAACTAGAAACTAAGGAATTCTGCCTCACTGAAGAAGCTGCCGTAGTCAGAAGTCTGCTACTTTCCTGTCTGGGTGTGGCAGAGAGTAATGCACATTTTTTTTAAATGCCCGAATTGTAACAGCAGATGCTGTGAATGGTGAAAACTTCTACTAAAACTTGTGGTGGCAGCTACCGCGTGTGTGTGTAAAGGGTTAATTGTACGGTTGACCTGCCCCCCTGCAACGGTCACTCTCATTCTGCTGACACTTAAATTGTTTCCACGATGGAAAATCACTGCACAGGGTGACGTTGACATTGTGTAGGTCACAGAGGGTTCCAACCCTTCTCCCCTCCGGCCAATAACAAATAAATACTCACTGAAGTCCAGGTAGTCGGTGGCGTCGTCCTCATCAACTAATAGACCCCAGAGATAGTCAACTGCAAGGACAACAACGCATGTCAGTACCACATTCCTTGCACCAGTTCACTTCACTTAAAACATTTTCTTTCGCACTAGGGTGCGGGTGTCAAACACCCTGAATCAAGCCCGTCTGGCCATTTCATGAGGCCCTTCACCTCTCCTGTCACAAATACATATATATATATATACATACATACATATGTATACACATATACATACATATACATACATACATACATATATACATATATACACATATACATACATATATACATACATACATACATATATACACATACATACACATATACATACATATACATACATATACATACATACATATATACATACATACACATATACATACATATATACACATACATACATATATACACATATACATACATATATACACATATACATACATATACATACATACAGTATATACACATACATACACATATACATACATATACATACATATATACACATATACATACATATATACACATATACATACATATATACATACAAATATACACATATACATACATATATACACATACATACATATATACACATATACATACATATATACACATATACATGCACATATACATACATACAGTCATGGCCGAAATTGTTGGCACCCTTGATATTTCTCCAGGAAATCATGTATTTCTCACGAAACGTATTGCATTAACACATGTTTTGCTATACACATGTTTATTCCCTTTGTGTGTATTGGGACAAAACAAAAAAAGGGAGGAAAGAAAGCAAATTCGACATAATGTCACACAAACCTCCAAAAATGGGCTGGACAAAAGTATTGGCACCCTTTCACAACTGCGGATAAATAAGAATGTTACAAGCATGTGATGCTCCTGTAAACTCACCTGGGGCAAGTAACAGGTGTGGGCAATATAGAAATCACACCTGAAAGCAGATAAAAAGGAGAGACGTTCACTTAACCTTTGCATTGTGTGTCTGTCTGTGCCACACTAAGCATGGACAACAGAAAGAGGAGACGAGAACTGTCTGAGGACCTGAGAACCAAAATTGTGGCAAAATATCAACAATCTCAAGGTTACAAGTCCATCTCCAGAGAACTAGATTTGCCTTTGTCCACAGTGCGCAACATTATCAAGAAGTTTGCAACCCATGGCACTGTAGCTAATCTCCCTGGTCGTGGACGGATGAGGAAAATTGATGAAAGATTGCAACGCAGAATAGTCCGGATGGTGGATAAGCAGCCCCAAACATGTTCCAAAGACATTCAAGCTGTCCTGCAGGCTCAGGGAGCATCAGTGTCAGCGCGAACTATCCGTCGACATTTAAATGAAATGAAACGCTATGGCAGGAGACCCAGGAGGACCCCACTGCTGACACAGAGACATAAAAAAGCAAGACTACAGTTTGCCAAAATGTACTTGAGTAAGCCAAAAGCCTTCTGGGAAAACGTCTTGTGGACAGATGAGACCAAGATAGAGCTTTTCGGTAAAGCACATCATTCTACTGTTTACCGAAAACGGAATGAGGCCTACAAAGAACAAAACACAGTACCTACGGTAAAATATGGTGGAGGTTCAATGATGTTTTGGGGTTGTTTTGCTGCCTCTGGCACTGGGTGCCTTGACTGTGTGCAAGGCATCATGAAATCTGAGGATTACCAAAGGATTTTGGGTCGCACTGTAGGGCCCAGTGTCAGAAAGCTGGGTTTGCGTCCAAGATCCTGGGTCTTCCAGCAGGACAATGACCCCAAACATACGTCAAAAAGCACTCAGAAATGGATGGCAAAGAAGCGCTGGAGAGTTCTGAAGTGGCCAGCAATGAGCCCAGATCTAAATCCCATTGAACACCTGTGGAGAGATCTTAAAATTGCTGTTGGGAAAAGGTGTCCTTCCAATAAGAGAGACCTGGAGCTGTTTGCAAAGGAAGAGTGGTCCAAAATTCCGGGTGAGAGGTGTCAGAAGCTTATTGATGGTTATAGGAAGCGACTGATTTCAGTTATGTTTTCCAAAGGGTGTGCAACCAAATATTAAGTTAAGGGTGCCAATACTTTTGTCCAGCCCATTTTTGGGGTTTTGTGTGACATTATGTCATATTTGCTTTTCTGCCTCTGTTTTATATTTGTTCCAATACATACAAAGGGAATAAACATGTGTATAGCAAAACATGTGTTAATGCAATACCTTTTTTGTGTGAAATACTTGATTTTCAGGAAAAATATCAAGGGTGCCAACAATTTCGGCCATGACTGTATATACATACATATATTTACACACACTGCATGTTGAATTGCATTTTTTATATATAACAAAATATATGAAAAACATTTTTTAAAATATATTTTTTTAAAATATATTCTTCAGATTTATTTTAACATATAAAAAAGTCATTTTAACATATATTTTTACATATATTTGTAAATGCATTCCAAAAATGTAGATTAAATGTATTTTTAATGACATGCAGTATATTTGAAAATGTATTTTTAAAAATATTTTTCATATATTCTGCAATATATAAAAAAAAGCACTTCAACATACAGTGTATATATATATATATCCACACACTGCATGTTGAAATGCATTCGTCCTAAATTCCAAATTATATGAAAAATATTTTTAAAAATATTTTTCATATATTTTGTAATAAAAAAGCATGTCAACATACAATATATATATATTGAATAGCGTTTTTTTATATATAACAAAATATATGAAAAATATTTTTTTTTAATATATATTTTTTAAATATATTCTTCAGATTTATTTTAACATATAAAAAAGTCATTTTAACATATATTTTTACATATATTTGTAAAGGCATTCCAAAAATGTAGATTAAATGTATTTTTAAAGACATGCAGTATATTTGAAAATATATATAAAAAAAAAAAAATATATATATATATATATATATAACAACAACCAACCAAATGACTTTGATCGTGAAGCTGTGGCATTATTAAAAATGTATCATGATGGTTTGTTGTGGTGTCTTAGAACAGTTTTCTCTGATTTTTGTTGAGAGGGTCAGCCCCCCATGTACTGTACATTACATATATTATAATCTATTGACATATATTTTGAAATATACTGAACACGGTCAAAATTGTAGTATTTCAAATATATGTCAATAGATTTGGGAAGAATATTTTTAGAATATATTTCAAATATATTTTTCTTCCATGTGGGGGACCTTAGACTGTATGCTCCTCGGGGGCGGGGACTGCTGTGAATGTACAATATATATATATAAAGCGCTGCGTACATTTATGGCGCTATACAAAGTACCCGAAATAGATAAATACAATAAATGCACTGGAGGCAGGTCGCAGGTTAAGTTCTCCTCCTGCCTTATGTTACCCCGCAGATAAAAAAAACAAAAATAAATAAAGTGAGACTCCAGACAAAGTTTTTCTTTTCATTGGACCTCCTCATTGCTGTTGGAATTGGTATTTCCATCCCGTAGAAATAACAGTCACCTCCCCCACTCCAAACTAAACTACGGATTGTCTGGAGATCCCCTTTAAGGCCCCACAGATTATGTGCAGGAATAGAATGTTACAGAAAGAAGCCTTACATGTCCATTTGGTGGCGTTGGAGATACTCACGAGAGCTGTAAAGGATACATAGCGAGGGTAAGAAGACACAAAGTATCACATCTTGCAGCCAGAACAATAAATGATGAACTTGCACCCGTCAGACACAACTTGATGACCAATGACAGGTAAAGGGAATAACATGGATTATCTGGTGACAATGGCTTCTGAAAGCAGGTGGGATATATTATGTATATATATGTGTTGAAAGCAGAAATAATGGCCGAGTGTAAGGATTGGAGGGACTTTGACAAGGACCAAATTGTAATGTCTGGATGACTGGGTCAGAGCAACTCCAAAACTGCAGCTCTTGTGGGATGTTCTCAGTCTGCGGTGGTCAGGACCAAAAAGTGGTCCAAGTAAGGAAAACCGTCTAACTGGAACCAGGGTCATGGATGGAGGTGGGGAGGGAAGGCTCATTGATGGGGGGGGGAGAGAAGGCTCATTGGAGGTGGAGAGGGAAGGCTCATTGATGGAGGTGGGGGAGGGAAGGCTCATTGATGGAGATGGAGAGGGAAGGTTCATTGATGGAGGTGGGGGAGGGAAGGCTCATTGATGGAGGTGGGGGAGGGAAGGCTCATTGATGGAGGTGGAGAGGGAAGGCTCTTGGATGGAGGTGGGGAGAGAAGGCTCATTGGAGGTGGAGAGGGAAGGCTCATTGATGGAGGTGGGGGAGGGAAGGCTCATTGATGGAGATGGAGAGGGAAGGTTCATTGATGGAGGTGGGGGAGGGAAGGCTCATTGATGGAGGTGGAGAGGGAAGACTCTTGGATGGAGGTGGGGGTAAGGCTCATTGATGCACATGGGCAGGGAAGGCTCATTGATGGAGGTGGGGGAGAGGGAAGGCTCACTGATGAAGATGGGGGAAGGAAGGCTCTTGGATGGAGGTAGGGGGAGGGAAGGCTCTTGGATGGCTGTGGGGGAAGTCTCATTGATGGAGGTGGGGGAGGGAAGGCTCATTCATGGAGGTAGGGGAGGGAAGGCTCTTGACTGGAGGTGGGGGGAGGGAAGGCTTTTGGATGGAGGTGGGAGCAAGGAAGGCTCTTGGATGGAGGTGGGGGGAAAGGCTCATTGAGGCACATGGGAAGTGAAGGCTCATTGATGGAGATGGGGGAAGGAAGTCTCTTGGCTGGAGGTGGGGGGAGGGAAGGCTTTTGGATGGAGGTGGGGGGAAGTCTCATTGATGGAGGTGGGGGAGGGAAGGCTGGGGGAAGGGAAGGCTCATTCATGGAGGTGGGGGAAGCAAGACTCTTGGCTGGAGGTGGGGGGAGGGAAGGCTTTTGGATGGAGATGGGGGGAAGTCTCATTGATGCACGCGGGAAGTGAAGGCTCATTGATGGAAGTGGGGAGGGAAGGCTCATTGATGGATTTGGGGAGGGAAGGTTCATTGATGGAGGTGGGGGAGGGAAGGCTCATTGATGGAGGTGGAGAGGGAAGGCTCATGGATGGAGGTGGGGGAGGGAAGTCTCATTGATGGAGGTGGGGGAGGGAAGGCTCATTCATGGAGGTAGGGGAGGGAAGGCTCTTGACTGGAGGTGGGGGGAGGGAAGGCTTTTGGATGGAGGTGGGAGCAAGGAAGGCTCTTGGATGGAGGTGGGGGGAAAGGCTCATTGAGGCACATGGGAAGTGAAGGCTCATTGATGGAGATGGGGGAAGGAAGTCTCTTGGCTGGAGGTGGGGGGAGGGAAGGCTTTTGGATGGAGGTGGGGGGAAGTCTCATTGATGGAGGTGGGGGAGGGAAGGCTGGGGGAAGGGAAGGCTCATTCATGGAGGTGGGGGAAGCAAGACTCTTGGCTGGAGGTGGGGGGAGGGAAGGCTTTTGGATGGAGATGGGGGGAAGTCTCATTGATGCACGCGGGAAGTGAAGGCTCATTGATGGAAGTGGGGAGGGAAGGCTCATTGATGGATTTGGGGAGGGAAGGCTTATTGATGGATGTGGGGGGAGGGAAGGCTCTTGGATGGAGGTGGGGGGACAGGTTCATTGATGCACGTGGGGAAGTGAAGGCTCATTGATGGAGGTGGGGGAGTGAAGGCTCATTGATGGAGATGGGGGAAGGAAGGCTCTTGGCTGGAAGTGGGAGAGGAAAGGCTCATTGATGGAGGAGGGCATGGAAGGGTCATTGATGGAGGTGGGGAGGGAAGGCTAATTGATGGAGGTGGGGAGGGAAATCTCATTGATGGAGGTGGGGAGGAAAGGCTCATTGATGGAGGTGGGGAGGGAAGGCTCATTGATGGAGGTGGGGAGGAAAGGCTCATTGATGGAGGTGGGGAGGGAAGGCTCATTGATGGAGGTGGGGAGGAAAGGCTCATTGATGGAGGAGGGGAGGGAAGGCTGGTCTGTGTAGTCCGATCCAATATAAGAGCTACTGGAGCTCAAATTGCTGAAAAAGTGAATGCTTCTTCTGATAGAAAGGTGTCAGGACACACAAAGCATCGCAGTTTGTTTTGTATGAGGCTGTTTAGCCGCAGACCAGTCAGGGGGTCCATGCTGAGCCGTGTCCACAGCCAAAAGTGCCTACAATGGGCACGTGAGCATCAGAACTGGAGCACAGAGCAATGGAAGAAGGTGGCCTGGTCTGATAAATCACGTTTCCTTTTACATCATATGGTTGGCCACATGTGTGTGTCACGTACACAGGGAAGAGATGGTACCAGGATGCAGTATGGGAAGAAGACAAGCCGGTGGAGGCAGGGTGATGCTTTGGGCGATGTTCTGCTGGGAAACCTTGGATCCTGCCATTCATGTGGATGTTATGTGACACTTACCACCTACCTAAACATTGTTGGTGACCAACTACACCCCTTCATGGAAATGGTATTCCCCGATGGCAGTGACCTCTTTCAGCAGGATAATTCACCCTCCCACACTGAAAAAAATGGTTCAAGAAAGGTTGGAGGAACACAGCAATGAGTTTGACGTGTTGACTTGGTCTCCAGGTTCTCCACATCTCAATCCAATCATCGATCATCTGTGGGATATGCTGCAAAAACAAATCCGATCCATGGAGGCCCCACCTAACAACTTACAAGATCTGTTACCGACGGCTTGGTGCCAGATACCACAGTGTACCTTCACAGGTCTGGTGGAGTCCATGGTGGGATGGGTCAGGGATGATTTGGCAGCAAAATGGGGCTCTACTAAACACTAGGTGGGTGGTCATATAGTTATGGCTGATGGGTGTAAATATTCACACAATTGTTTTTCCTATTATTGGTAAAGATAAGAATTTAAAGGTTTGAAGGAATACATAGATAAATGAACTTACCTTCATTGATCTTTGGAGTGTCATCTAGGAATATAGAAACACATAAATGCAATAAATTATTTCTAATAAAATATAACAAAGAGTTTAATACTTCATGTTCTCCCTGCCCGCATCGGACTGATGACATCATCTCAGCCTTGGCAAAGTCACTGACTGGACCTCAAGGATGGGTTTTTACTATAGTAGGTGGAGCGTTTCTGAATCATAATACCCGTTACCAGGGACGGACTGACAACTCATGGGGCCCCCGGGCAATAGGAAATCATGGGCCTCCTGTGTCCTCACCCAGCGTGTTCTGGGAGGACGTCATATGACTTCCACCCAGAACCAGCCGGCCGCAGTGCAGCCGTCATTCGGCTATCTGCGGTCAGCAAGAGGTTAATAACGTTTTTAATTTTTTATCATCCTTTGTTGCACCTTTGTACTGCTGTCCTCCTTCATCCCCTGAAAGCCACAACGTGCACTCGCTCAACCATTGGCTGTTCATTGCCGTTCCTCACCGGCATGCCGTTCCTGATAGGTTGGACCATGCCTGTATAATGCGCATTCCTATGGATGTGCCTAGTCTTCGTCAGGGGTGCCTAGGACAGGGTGGCAGTTCAGGAGCACGGTCGAGTGACAGTTGTCAACCTATAAGTAGAATCACTGGAACGAGGACCTTCATGGAAGGGTAGTTAGGGATTCTTTGAATTAGTGCAAAAAGCCTAAAAGTACAATTATCCATTAGGACCAGGGGTGGACTGACAACTCCTGGGCCCCCCTGGGCAATATGGGATCATGGGGCCCCTGTGTCCTCGACCACACTCAAACCACACCCACAAAAGCCCATGAAAGGTACCAGGGGCATCTCATGGGGGCCCTTACTGACCCCGGGCCCTCGGGCAGTGCCTGAGTGGCTAAAATAGTCAGTCCACCCCTGCCCGTTACTGTACAGCATGATGAGGGATGAGCTTCCAGTTGAAAGCTCACGGGTTTTTGTGTTATCACATGACAGCTTGCTCTCAAATTGTTCTGTTAAGGATTGCAAATGTATCCGAAGCAAAACCCTCCGACTTAAAAATGGATTACCGAGCCCAATGTTTGCGCTGTGAAAACGAGCTACAAATGTAAGCGCAATTTCCTCTATAGTAGATCAGCTTGAACAGCTTCCACATAAAAAGCGAATATGACTTCAGATGTGTTTGAACATTTGTTACTCGGTGTAAAAAATTGTTATCGAACCAGGTAGGTTTGCTGTGAGTCCCTGTCTGAGAACCGCCCCTTGCCGACGCATTTCGCTCTTAGAGGCTTAGGTGTAGAGACATGACTAAGCCTGTGAAGGTGAAACGCATGAAGAGGGGTTATCAGGGAACAAGAAGATCGCCGCAGCGCATGAATCTGTGCAGGCGCAGGATCCCGACAAGGCAGGCGGCCACTGGGATCCAGGCGCGCCTGTCACCAATGACGGCACCGGGCAGGCACTAGGACCCAGGCGCGCCTCTCGGCGCTGGGCGGGCTATTTAAAGAACACCTCGGTGCTGATTCAGTGCTGACTGGTCTTTAGCTCCCCCCCCCCCCGTGTCCTGCTTGTTTCCTGTGCGATTCCTTTGGTGCTGACCCGGCTTGTTCCTGACCCGACTGAGTTCTCTTCTGCCCCCCCGGTTCCTGACTTCGGCTCTGATTCTGACTTTGGCTTTTCCTCCTGATCCTGTACCACGCTGCCCGACTGTTATGACCCTGGCTATCCTATGACTCCGCTCCAATCCTGTGTCCTGGCTACATACCTGGCTCTGCTGTGCATCTGGCAATCCACTGTACCTGCCTGGTCTATTTCTACAGTGTCCGAATCAGTGGATATCCTGCTTACCAAGGTCATCTGCAAAAACCCTGGTGCTCTTGTCCCCCTGGTCCTTAGACGCCCTCCGTTCCAACCTCAGCGGGCTCAGGATTAGTGACACAAGTGAGGCCGACCTCGTCAATTCCGTCTCCCATCAGGTACGTGACGGGTGGATCTCAGGTGGGGACTCACAGCGAACCTACCTGGTTTAATACCATTTTCTGACATCATTGGCGCCCAAGCCTTTTAATTTCTTGTATGGAGGACACAAAAAACAGGGATAGGCTGCTCTGGTTTCAGGACGCTGGTGCTCTGCAGTGTCGCGCCGGGCGTCGCATGCGCAGAACACCAGTCCTCACTAGCGCACGAGCGACGAGACCTGGGCGTGCACAGCAGCGGCGGTATTCGTGCATGCGCACTTGCGAGCACGGACACGCGCCCAGCACCAATGACAGCGCGGGGCGGGCTATTTAAACATGGAACAGGTATGTCAAGTTGCCGTTTGGTCTTACCTGTTCTGTTCCTGATTTGCGTTCCTGTGTTATCCGTTGCCGACCTCTGTTTGTTCCTGACCCTGCCTATTCTCCTGATTAACCCCTGGCTTGCCTGACCATCCTTCTGCCTGATCCTTGGTACCGCGCTGCCTGCTACCTGCTGAACCTGGCTTGTGACCCCGACCATTCTCTGCTTGCTCCTCCTGTACCACGCTGCCCGCACTATACCGACCCGGCCTGTCTGACTACGCTTACTTCACCCGACGATCCATCCATCCCGCACAGATCACCTTTAGTAAGTCTGCCTGCCTCTTCCCATCAGACTCCGTTCCTGCACTCCCCTGCCAGTACACTCTACCACAGCCGGACGCACTCGGGGGTCGCGACCTGGTTCCAGTCTGCACCAAGTCCATCCCCACCATCAGGGGCCCTGGTGAATAGCAGGCTGGGACTTAGACCCCGCGCCCTGAGGAAATCCGTGCTGTGGGCTGCTAGAGACACTGCCAGGCGGCACCTAACATATGGCCAGCACCCTAGTGCACCCCCAGCAGATGAGAATTTTGGAGTCTAGAGTAGTGTGGTTCGAGTAGTGTGGTTCGAGTAGTGTGGTTCGAGTAGTGTGGTTCGAGTAGTGTGGTTCTTTTGCAGACTCTACCGTTTGAAGGTTTGTTGTTGTATCTACAGTATATAATCACCTGAGACGACGCTCGGTAGTCCAAACACTTGGACCTCACAGAGAGTTAATGAGGTCATTTTTCCAGGGATAAAGATGGTCACATATTGTCCAACCATGCCGTCACATTCAAAGGCCAGGGTCTCACCGCTTGCCATTGTTGGAATTGTTCCACATCTGGAAATTGATAAGCAAAGAGAAAGAGGAGTCAGCTTCAAAATACATTGTGGCTACGTTACACGAAGTTCTACCATTCTTATGTCTCAGACTCATCAAAGACGGGAATATGTTCATCCTTGGAGCGGCTGTATACAGCTGGGGCAAAACCCTCAAAATGGAACAGGAGGGACTGACCGGCAGGGCCGGCGCTGGACTACTTTGTGCCCCTAGCAGTGAGTGTATATTTCCCAGCTATCCTGAGAATGCCTTGGGACTGTCTAGGAAGAGCTGGAGTATATGGCCATTCCTTGACTGACCCTCAAAAAAACTTCACTCAAAGCTGAAGTGGAAAAAAAAGTCACCCTTTGTATCCATCCCCTACCCACCTTTCCCCTTGACAAGGTCCCCTAATTCATCTTGAAAGCAAGTGGAATGGTAGGGTTTGGGTGGGGCATGCTTGTACATCTATGGCTACGTTGAACCAATTTGGTCCTTGCACGTCACTTCGCAATGAGATGTACCCTGGGTTTTTTTTTCCTCAGAAAGTAGGTGCAGATAATTCCCCCCTTCCAAGTTGCCCCTTGCATCCATTCCCTACCCACCTCCGAGCACCTTCCCTTGGTTTTATCCCCTATACACCTTCCAGTATGGCCCCTTTTAGAGAATACAGAACCAATGATTATTTTGTGGTGCCAGTGCTTCGTTCTGAACTCCTGGGACTTGTTTGCAGCTGACAGTGGGATAAAGTCTGCTGTTGGCAGGGCGTATTTACCACAAGGCAAACAAGGCAGTTGCCTAGGGTGGCATTTTCCAGGGGTGAAGCACCGCCCTGTAAGCCGTGTACCGGGGTGGGCTCCCCAGGATACAGTGAAGTCACGAACGAGGAAAGCAACCCCAACACCAGCTTTTGTCACAACAGAATTTTACCTAAGGCTGAGACCCTTGTGCTGCACAGCATGGCACCTTCTGATGGATGAAGGTAGAAAGTGAAGTAATTTACCTACTGGGGGGCACAACTAAGCTGCCACACCTTACCTGTTATTACCCCTACAGAGCAGGAATCAGTGTATGGGTGTACGGTATGGGCTAGCCTGCGGTGCAGCACAACAGCTTACAATCTTACACAAATCTACAGTATTCCCCCCCCCCATAACTGGTCCTGTAGCACGTGCCTGAGTATTCCTTCTGAGCAAAACACCAGTCTGGCTTGAGTTTGTAGGATTTTATCAGCTCTCCAATGTGAAATGTCACTTTAAGTTGTGGAGTCCTTCCAATGATCAGTAACAACACTTGCGGCCTGACACAAACAGAGACCCTAACTAACTATAGGCCTGGACTCAGTCTCTGGAGGCGCCAACACTGAAATGAGGTGCGCGCACGATCTTACCGACCCGGGTCTGCTTTGTATCCGCTGGTGACTCTGAACAGAACAAATGTCTCTCCACTGAGCATGCAAGATTATCAGCAATGTGTGTTGCTTTGCTCCTGTGTCCTCATCAGCTTCCTTTCAGCAAATCTTCCCCTCTTTGAACAGGATTAGCGTCTTGAACACCATCAGCTTCACACAATGGGATTTCTGATTACGGAGGGCAGTCTCCACAGCTGGATGGCAACGGATTTTCCGATCACTCAGCCTTCTTCTCTCTCCAGTATGGCTTCTCTTTCTCTTCCTGTTCACTCTCCTTGAGAAAACCCCACCCCTTATTGAATATAGAAATATCTATGCAGTCTGAGGCTGTGTTAGAAACAGTTACATCTTGTGGCCAAACTGCATAACGTCAGTCAGGACACTCTCTAATTTACTTCACACAGTATTCTAACAATGACAGCTGTTTCCCATCTTACAGCCCACCGGAAGAAGGGATGCTTGAGGCATGGGGACCAGATGGGAGCTGAGAGAGACTTGCAACTGCTTGATGGTGTATGCAGAGCCCGCCTCTTGTTCCCTGTTGGCTGCCGTCATTCAGCTGGTCCAGGCTGGAGAAACATCCTGACTTTAAAGTCGGGATCCGACCAGATCCCTGGACCAGCACTCCGCTGAGAGCCTGAGCCACGTCCTCCTGCCCCCTCCACAGTCCAGCGCTCCAGTGAGTGTGTGTGTGGGGGGGGGGGGGGGGCAGATCAGAGAATGGTGACTGGCACCAGCTCTCTACTCACAGAGCATGGAGCGATCAGTGGTCTTTGACCTGGCGGCGGGGGGGGGGGGGGGGGGGGTTTGGGACAAATGCAGCATCCATCTAGATAATGATGATTAAAAAAAAAAACAAAAAAACCTCAACTTCTCTTTTAATGATAACACCAAAAGTACTAAAATAGATCCCCTGCAGCCAGCAACAATAGACCCCCTAACAGCAACAAAAGATTCCCTCAGCAACACCAGATCCTCTGAGCAACAATAGATCCTCCCTTCAACAAATCCCCCCCCCAGCAACAATAGGTCCACCCCAGCAATAAGAAAGCTCCCAGCAACAATAGATCTCCCAACATCCATCATCAATAGTCCCTCCAGCAGCCAGCAACAATAGACCCCTCCCTCAACAGTAGACCCCTTCCAACAATAATCGACCCCCCTCAGCAACATAACCCCCCTAGAAAAAGATCTCCCACCAGCAACAATAAACCTCCCCAGCAATATTAAACCCCCTGCAACAATAGATCCCCTCAGCAGCCAGCATCAGTAGACCCTCCAGCACACCCCTTATCATTACATACATTCAGGGCTGCAGGTGGTTCCCCTGCAAAAGCAACGGGTATACCTGGGCTAGGGTATACCTAGGAATGCGCATTATACAGGCATGGTCCAACCTACCCCGGGGGTGTGCACCTGGCAATCTCTGTGATCGCTGTGTCCTACGGACAGAGCTGATCACGTGATATGGTAAAAGGCCAATCACAGCAGCCTTTTACTACATGATCAGTTATGTCCAATGACAGGCTGATCACCGGGACAGCGTGAGGAAAGTACTGCCGAGAACCAGCAGTTGTCAGTGGAGGGATCAGCACCGATCATCAGTGCCCTAATGATCGTTGCCCAGCAGTGACACCCACCAGTTCCACCCACAAGTGCTCAGCAGTGCCGCCCACCTGTGTCCAGCAGTGCCCATCAGTGCAGCCTAGCAGTACCATCCATCAGTGCTGCCCAGCAGTGCAACCCATCAGTGCCCAGCAGTGCTGCCAATCAGTGCCGAGCAGTGCCACCAGTCAGTGCCCAGCAGTCAGTGCAACCCATCATTGCTTAGCCGTGCCGCCAGTCCGTGCCCATCATCAGTGCCAGCTCAACAGTGCCGCCCATCAGTGCCGCCCATCAGTGCCGCCCATCAGTGCCCATCAGTACTGCCTATTAGTGCAGCCTCATCAACACAGATCAGTGAAGGAGAAAAATTACTTGTTTGCAAAATTTTATAACAGAAGCAAAAAAACTTTTTTTTTCAAACGTTTTGCTTTTTTTTGTTTATAGTGCAAAAAATAAAACCCCCAGTGGCCAGTAAATACCACCAAAAGAAGGCTCTGTTTGTGTGAAAAAAATGATAAAACTTTAATATGGGTGCAGGGTTGCATGACCGTGCAATTGTCATTCAAAGTGTGGCAGCGCTGAAAGCTGAAAATTGGCCTGGGCAGGAAGGGGGTAGAAGTGCCCGGTAGGCAGGAAGGGGGTAGAAGTGCCCGGTAGGCAGGAAGGGGGTAGAAGTGTCCGGTGGGCAGGAAGGGGGTAGAAGTGTCCGGTGGGCAGGAAGGGGGTAGAAGTGTCCGGTGGGCAGGAAGGGGGCAGAAGTGTCCTGTAGGCAGGAAGGGGGCAGAAGTGTCCTGTAGGCAGGAAGGGGGCAGAAGTGTCCTGTAGGCAGGAAGGGGGCAGAAGTGTCCTGTAGGCAGGAAGGGGGCAGAAGTGTCCTGTAGGCAGGAAGGGGGCAGAAGTGTCCGGTAGGCAGGAAGGGGGTAGAAGTGTCCGGTAGGCAGGAAGGGGGTAGAAGTGTCCGGTAGGCAGGAAGGGGGCAGAAGTGTCCGGTAGGCAGGAAGGGGGCAGAAGTGTCCTGTAGGCAGGAAGGGGGCAGAAGTGTCCTGTAGGCAGGAAGGGGGCAGAAGTGTCCTGTAGGCAGGAAGGGGGTAGAAGTGTCCGGTAGGCAGGAAGGGGGTAGAAGTGTCCGGTAGGCAGGAAGGGGGTAGAAGTGCCCTGTAGGCAGGAAGGGAGTAGAAGTGCCCTGTAGGCAGGAAGGGGGTAGAAGTGCCCTGTAGGCAGGAAGGGGGTAGAAGTGTACTGTAGGCAGGAAGGGGGTAGAAGTGCCCGGTGGGCAGGAAGGGGGTAGAAGTGCCCGGTGGGCAGGAAGGGGGTAGAAGTGCCCGGTGGGCAGGAAGGGGGTAGAAGTGTCCTGTGGGCAGGAAGGGGGTAGAAGTGCCCGGTAGGCAGGAAGGGGGTAGAAGTGCCCGGTAGGCAGGAAGGGGGTAGAAGTGCCCGGTAGGCAGGAAGGGGGTAGAATTGCCCGGTAGGCAGGAAGGGGGTAGAATTGCCCGGTAGGCAGGAAGGGGGTAGAAGTGCCCGGTAGGCAGGAAGGGGGTAGAAATGTCCGGTAGGCAGGAAGGGGGTAGAAGTGCCTGGTAGGCAGGAAGGGGGTAGAAGTGCCCGGTAGGCAGGAAGGGGGTAGAAGTGCCCGGTAGGCAGGAAGGGGGTAGAAGTGCCCTGTAGGCAGGAAGGGGGTAGAAGTGCCCGGTACGCAGGACGGGGGTAGAAGTGCCCTGTAGGCAGGAAGGGGGTAGAAGTGCCTGGTAGGCAGGAAGGGGGTAGAAGTGCCCGGTAGGTGAGTGGCTAAAAAAACAAAGCTTGGAATGTGTCTACGATGCACCATGCACATGGAACTGAAGGTCATCGGGTTAAGGGCATCTACATCTACTTTGATAAATGAGGTTGTAACTTGTAAGTGAGAATGTTTTTGTTTCCAACATTTCAACAGAGACAAACATACTTTGGACATTTATAGAACGCCTACTCGTTCAAACACAGAAAGACCTTTGAACTTTTTCAAGGACAGTTTACATACTAGAAGGTGAATAAACTAAAAGAAAAAAAAATGACTTACATGGGATTGTTGGTTCCTCCATCTTCAGCCGAGTTTCCAATTCTTATCTGGGCCCCGTTGATCTTGTCTGCACAGCAGTCTCCTCGATTGGTCACTGCGACTGTGAAGACCTTAAATTGTCCCTTGAGATCGACCGTCCACCAGGGGTTGTCCTGCTCGGAGGTGCCGCTACACTGGATGTAAAGGTAGTTGCTGTCTAGAGACCCGTCAATGGCGTTTTTGGCTTCTCCATACATGTTATAGAGGCTGGATTGCTGAGGGACACCATGGACAGCCACGTTTGGAGCTGCAAAAAGTTCAAACTCAATAGAAAATCTAATTCTTCCAACAAATACTAACGAAGAGTATGAGATAGCCACAGATCGATACACACACCAAACAATTCACCTTACCTCCATTTGGAGTCTTTAACACATTTGGGGCCGTCACTTCATCTAGGGTAATGGTGGAAAGAGAATTTGTTGTTTTCCTTTTTTCGTTATCCTTTGTTCATTGTCATTCATTTTCTTTTTTGTGAAATCCTGCACCTTACCTCCACTGCTTGCTGGGAATCCAAAGACCTGGACTTCACACAAGACAAGATGTTCAACCCGTCCTGGGATGGTGATGGTCACAAACTGGCCTATCATTCCTTGGCAAGAGAAGGAGAGCGTCTCTCCTGATTCAATGGATGAGATGACGCCACAACTGAAACAACAAGAGGACGTTTTCTTAAAGCGGACATGTTTCCATTCTCATACTACATCTGAAGGCCAGTAGACTGTGTCAGCGGTGGGAAAGGTGCTTATCTCTAGATCTTACTGAAGAGTCTTGTTCCATACCCATAGGGGTTCGGTCAACGTGAATACGCAAGAAACTGGATACAAATTATTTTCTGCCTGGTATAAAGCCCCCAAACTCCTCCACAAAACTTCCAGCTCTCTTTCACCTCTCTGTTGGCGGTGTGGTTCCTCCCCAGGCTCCCGGTTGCATATTTGGTGGGAATGTCCCAAATGACGACGATATTGGTCTACGGTACATGCTCTCATTGCTAGGATCACTACATATAACCTAGATTACACACCTGCCCAATGCCTCCTGCATCATTCATCTTTGCTCCCGTTCTGTTTACCATAGATCCTTAGCTATGCACCTTGTAAATGCTGCCAGACGATGCATTCCATTGAAATGGAACTCCACACATCCCCCGACTGTAGCGGAATGGTTCCAACGTATCAGTCATATAGCCGAAATGGAGGAACGTATACACATAGTGTGACGGGAGTCACTTTGGGTGAGGGACCCATGGAACACAGCTCACTTTGGAGAGGTGGGGAGACCCCTGTCTCAGCTCCCCATATCCCTCTTATGTGTAAGTCACCCTGTGCCTGTTAGGGGTACAGGGTGATCTGTCCTAATATTGTGTAGACATGTCTAGGAGATAGGTGAGGGTTCTGGATTGTCTGGTGTTGTGTGGTTGCATCCCATTGTTCTGTTGTGTGTCTTGCTTGGGAGCAAACTATTATTGGATGTATGTGTTTGTGTATTGGCTTAGTGTGTGTGTGTGTGGGGGGTGTCTCCAGCAGCCCTCCCTCCTGATGGGACTGTCTGCTGGTGTGAAGTTTGAATACCTGTGTGTCTCTTGTTACTAAATGTAGATTGCCCCGCCCTGTGTCATTATGCAGGGAGGGGGGATTGTACCCTGAGTGTATATGTCTTGTATCTGTGTTCAAATAAAGTAGTCTACCTTCTGGATTACTTCAAAACTGGTGTCGTCTAGTCTTGTATGGTCTGCTGTGGTCTGTGGTCGGTGTTCAGACGGGAAAGCGGTAGTCTAACTAAAGTACCCAAATGCAGTCTGGGTCGGTTCCGTTACACATAGCACATGACACCCCGACTAAATTCACCCATATACGGGCCTCTTGGTTCCATTATCAAGACTCAGCAGATTATCTGAACGACAAGTCTACATGCACCTAGTTCACTTAGCGAATCTGGACCCCAGATCCTATACCTCTTTCTTTCCCGAGGGGAAGTGGACGTGCTTCCTGGCCTATTCCCAAACCCATTTTCAAAAAGCCTTTTTTTTCCCCCCCCTCATTTTTACAGTTCCCCTATTTGGGGGTCCACTCATACAAAAGAGTTTTACCGGTTTATTTATGTATGCTGTGCTTGTGTTTGCCATATCATTACCTGTAGCAGGATTTGTTCATTATCCTCCATTGAGTGTTCTGTAATGCATTTTGATATGTTTGTTCCACTGAACATTGGTCTTTTGTGATTCCCCCCCCCCCGTTTTACCATCATGATTTCTTGTGTGTTTCCTTCTATACTGCCATTAAGAGTTGATATGCGATCTCATTGTACATGTCTGTACTCTTGGCTTGTTTTACTGAATAAAATCCTTGAAATATAAAGCGTACCTGAACTCAAAAATTAAGCCTCAAATCAAAAATCACTACCCCAGCAGTAACCTTAGAATTTATTTGAATGCCTCCTGGAAAAATAGCAGTGCTCTGCCCAGACACTCCTGTTCTGTAACCTCATAGCTGTATATGGGCAGTGTGAGATCATCTAAGGCACTCTCTGTCTGACTATTGATGCCACTACAGTGCTGTTCACTGTTGTCCTTGCTGGAGAGGAAGCTGTACCTGTGGACATGCAGTGCAAGGATCTCCTTGCTTCCAATCCTGGTAGTCTCAGGAGATTTGGTGATGTCACTACTGTGCTGCTCACTGTTCTCCTTGCTGGAGAGGAAACTGTACTTGAGGACCTGCAGTGCATGGACCTCCCTGCTTCCAAATCTATAATCTAAGGAGATTTGATGACGTCAATACTGTGCTGATTAATGTTCTCCTTGCTGGAGAGGAAGCTGTACTTGAGGACCTGCAGTGCAAGGATCTCCCTGCTTCAAAATATGGTAGTCTCAGGAGATTCGGTGAAGTTACTACTGTGCTGCTCACTGTTCTCCTTCCTGGAGAGGAAGCTATACCTGTGGACCTGCTTCCAATCCTGGTAGTGTCAGGAGATTTGATGATGTCACTGCTGTGCTGCTCATGGTTGTCCTTACTAGAGAGGAAGCTGTACTTGAGGGCATACAGTGCAAAGATCTCCCTGCTTTTAAACCTGATGGTCTCAGGAGATTTGGTGATGGCACTACTGTGCTGCTCATTGTTCTCCTTGCTGAAGAGGACGCTGTACCTGAGGACCTGCAGTGCAAGGATCTCCTTGCTTCCAACCCTGGTAGTCTCAGGAGATTTGGTGTTGGCACTACTGTGCTGCTCATTGTTGTTCTTGCTGGAGAGGAAGCTGTACCTGAGGACCTGCAGTACAAGGATCTCCCTGCGTTGGCTTTTTCCATTCTGTGGTCCTGTGCTTCATCCACTTATTTATTTATTACACATACTTATATAACGCTGCCAATTTACACAGTGCTTTGCGTACATATAGTACATTCACAGCAGTCCCTGCCTTCAAGGAGCCTACAATCCAACATTTCTAACTCACATTCACAAATACTACGGCCAAATTAGACAGGATTCAATTAACCTACCAGCATGCCTTTGGAGTGTGGGAGTACCCGGAGGAAACCCACACAGGCACAGGGACAACATGCAAACTCCAGGCATGTGGTGCCATGGCTGGGAGTCAAACCAACGACCATAGACAGAAATGTTAACCACAGCCACTGTGCTGCCCACGCTTCTCCTGCTCTTTCTGATTTTCCCACCCGTCTGCAAACCACCAGTGATTGAAGGAGTGGGGGAAGCTCTAATATGTGGAAGCAAAGCCCTGCTCCTCTAAGAACGTGGTTACCTCCGAACAGAGACACAACGCACAATGATAGAGCACAGTCAATGCAACGATGGCACTGGTACAGGGGCGGACTGACAAATCATGGGGCCCCTGGGCAATAGGGGATCATGGGGCCCCTGTGTCCTTGCCCACACTCAAAGCACACCCAAAACAGCCTATAAAAGGTACCAGGGGCATCTCATGGGGCCCCCTACTGACTCCGGGCCCTCGGGCAGTGCCCTAGTGCTCGAATGGTCAGTCCTCCCCTGCACCGGTATAATATACTTCTCCTGCACTCACACAACCCAGGGTGTCATTATTTGAGTCCAGTAGGTACTGTGATGGATGTTAAAGTCCTGATGGGGGATGCTAGTTGGCCCCCCGAAACGCGTTGGATTCTTGTGGTCGTATTTTTGTCATTTGTGGATGAATGAAATTCACTCTCGGACTCTCATCACGTGTCTCTGGTGCTCGACTACACGTAGATTACCCACAGCTGGTGACCCCCTGGATTGGGAAGACCCTTGCTTTGATCTGTGACACCCAGGCTATTTTAGGCCAAACTAAAGACTTTCCGTTATCTACAAAATATTTTGTATCTGGCACCTCCCCTCCATTGAACAGTGCGAAGCAAGGCATGGTATGTATATTGGGGGTTAATGATTGACTGCAGGGAGACCACGGGCAATACTGGTGGCCAGGCTTCGTCCTCTGCTTGTCTTTTTTGGGTGCCTCTTCCATAGTGCCGCTTCTCTTTACAAAGTGCGTCTATATTACTTCTATACTCCCGCACATCTGGTGAGAAGAGTAGTCAGAGTCAGCAAGTGAGCGCCAAACTGCCAAATGTGGCCCTTTGCTTGCCTTTATCCAGGCCTTAGGGCACCATTTCTGTCACTGACACCAACAATAAAGCACCATTCCTTCCACTGACCAATGATGGGGCACTATTCCTTCCACTGATACCAGCAATAAAGTGCCATTCCTTCCACTGACACCAATGATAAGGGAATATTCCTTCCACTGATACCAGCAATAAAGTGCCATTCCTCCCACTGATACCAATGATGGGGCACTATTCCTTCCACTGATACCAGCAATAAAGTGCCATTCCTTCCACTAACACCAATGATAAGGGAATATTCCTTCTACTGACACCAACAATGGGACACTATTCCTCCACTTGACATAAGGCATTAATTCTTCCCACTGATACCAGGAATGGGTCACAATTCCTCCCACTGATACCATAGATGGGGCACTACACCTTCCATTGACACCAACAAGGGGACACTATTGTTCCCACTGAAACCAACGATGGGGTACTATTCCGTGCACTGACACCAACGATGGGGCACTATTCCTTCTACTGACACCAACGATGGGGCACTATTCCTTCTACTGACACCAACGATGGGGCACTATTCCCCCCACTGACACCAATGATGGGGCACTATTCCTCCCACTGACACCAACGATGGAGCACTATTCCTTCTACTGACACCAACGATGGGGCACTATTCCTCCCACTGACACCAATGATGGGGCACTATTCCTCCCACTGACACCAATGATGGGGCACTATTCCTCCCGCTGACACCAATGAAGGGGCACAAAACCTCCCACTGACACCAACAATGGGGCAAAATATCTCCCACTGACACTAACAATGGGATACTATTCTTCCTGCTCAAACCAACAACTCCTTCCACTGACACCAACATAGGGGCACCATTCTTATCACTGAAACCAACAATGGGGAACTATTCTTTTTTTTTTTTTATTTAATTGTGGCCAACCCCACTGACAGCTGAAACAATAAAGAATGTTTTTACCCCGTACTCAGATGCTGCTTATTGAATTGTCTCCTCTGTTTGAAGTTCACCATCAAACTTTTGTTGGGTTTGGATGTTGGACCATGAACCGCACGGGGGGGGGGGGGGGTTTGATCCATCACTAATAAAGAGCTAACAAAGCCACAAACACAACACATAGAAGGCTCACCTGGGGTTCGCTGTCCCTCCTTTGGTTGCATTGTTCCCGATTCGGATCTCTGCCCCAAAAATCCGTTCCTTGCAACATTCCAGGACGCGGTTGGTGACGGCCACAGACATAATCTTGTGAGGTCTTTTAAGGTCCACCATCCACCAGGGCCCATCATCCTGCTTGGTATGGGAGCACTGAGCCCTCAGGTAGTTCCGGGCCAAAGAGCCGTCATTGGCGTTCCGTGGGCTTCCATAATAAGACATGGTGCTGGATTGGGTGGGAATGCCACGAAGAGCCACGTTTGGAGCTGAGATACAGAATAACAATGTGTGAGGGATTCATCCTATACACAGCACTGTGGGATCACCAATATCTCCATCACATCTACAAAGGCCCAAGATTGTAAGCTCCAAGGAGCAGGGCCCTCAATCCCCTCATGTTTTGCATTGTATTGGTATTGTTCTGTCACATGTTCTGTCCCCCTCTGTAATGTACAGCGCTGAGCCAACTATCGGCGCTTTATAAATACTGTATAATAATAATAATAATAATAATAATAATATGTACAATGTAACAATGTCTAGTCATTCCTGGGTTCAATATTCCAGATGGGCTAATCGGGCTGAACTGCCGAACCATGTGACTGCAGATCACCAATCACAGAGGGGAGGGGGGTACAAAGGAGTCATCCCTACAACTAGAACAATGAGCAGTGAGAGCGCCATGTCCCAAAATCAGCAAAATCATCGCAACCTGCCCATGTCTGCGACTCGCATTGTGCAGAGATAATCCGAATACAAAATATAGAAACAAATACAATTCTCTCACCTGGCTGAGCGTTCATCTCTGAAGGAGGGATCACCGCATCTGGAGAGATCACATGATACATTACAGAGGTTTTATCGATTCATCTGTCTATCCATCCATCCATCCATCCATCCATCCATCTATCTATTCATCCATCCATCCATTCATCCATCTATCCATCATCTATCTATCCATCATCTATCTATCTATTATCTATCTATCTATCTATCTATCTATTATCTATTATCTATCTATCTATTATCTATTATCTATCTATCTATCATCTATTATCTATTATCTATCTATCTATCTATCTATCTATCTATCTATCTATCTATCTATCTATCTATCTATTATCTATCTATCTATTATCTATCTATCTATCTATCTATCTATCTATCTATCTATCTATCTATCTATTATCTATTATCTATCTATTATCTATCTATTATCTATCTATCTATTATCTATCTATCTATCTATCTATCTATCTATCTATTATCTATCTATCTATCTATTATCTATCTATCTATCTATCTATCTATCTATCTATCTATCTATTATCTATCTATCTATTATCTATCTATCTATCTATCTATCTATCTATCTATCTATCTATCTATCTATCTATTATCTATCTATCTATTATCTATCTATCTATCTATCTATCTATCTATCTATCTATTATCTATCTATCTATCTATCTATCTATCTATTATCTATCTATCTATCTATCTATCTATCTATCTATCTATCTATTATCTATCTATTATCTATCTATCTATTATCTATCTATCTATCTATCTATCTATCTATCTATCTATCTATCTATCTATCTATTATCTATCTATCTATCTATCTATCTATCTATCTATCTATCTATTATCTATCTATCTATCTATCTATCTATCTATTATCTATCTATCTATCTATCTATCTATCTATCTATTATCTATCTATCTATCTATCTATCTATCTATCTATCTATCTATCTATTATCTATCTATCTATTATCTATCTATCTATCTATCTATCTATCTATCTATCTATTATCTATCTATCTATCTATCTATTATCTATCTATCTATCTATCTATCTATCTATCTATCTATCTATCTATTATCTATCTATCTATCTATCTATCTATCTATCTATTATCTATCTATCTATCTATCTATCTATCTATCTATCTATCTATCTATTATCTATCTATCTATCTATCTATCTATCTATCTATTATCTATCTATTATCTATCTATCTATCTATCTATCTATCTATCTATTATCTATCTATCTATCTATCTATCTATCTATCTATCTATCTATTATCTATCTATCTATCTATCTATCTATCTATCTATCTATCTATTATCTATCTATCTATCTATCTATTATCTATCTATCTATTATCTATCTATCTATCTATCTATCTATCTATCTATCTATCTATTATCTATCTATCTATCTATCTATCTATCTATCTATCTATCTATCTATTATCTATCTATTATCTATCTATCTATCTACCTATCTATCTATCTATCTATCTATTATCTATCTATCTATCTATCTATCTATCTATCTATCTATCTATCTATTATCTATCTATCTATCTATCTATCTATCTATCTATCTATTATCTATCTATCTATCTATCTATCTATCTATCTATCTATCTATCTATTATCTATCTATTATCTATCTATCTATCTATTATCTATCTATTATCTATCTATCTATCTATCTATCTATCTATCTATCTATCTATCTATCTATTATCTATCTATTATCTATCTATCTATCTATCTATCTATCTATCTATCTATCTATCTATCTATTATCTATCTATCTATCTATCTATTATCTATCTATTATCTATCTATTATCTATCTATCTATTATCTATCTATCTATCTATCTATCTATCTATCTATCTATCTATTATTTATCTATCTATCTATCTATCTATCTATTATCTATCTATCTATCTATTATCTATCTATCTATCTATCTATCTATTATCTATCTATCTATCTATCTATCTATCTATTATCTATCTATCTATCTATCTATTATTTATCTATCTATCTATCTATCTATCTATCTATCTATCTATCTATCTATTATCTATCTATCTATCTATCTATCTATCTATCTATCTATCTATATATCTATTATTTATCTATCTATCTATCTATCTATCTATCTATCTATCTATCTATCTATCTATTATCTATCTATCTATCTATCTATCTATCTATCTATCTAATATCTATCTATCCATCTATGTCTGTCGGTGGCTGACCTATGTTTGCCCCATACAGAGCAGCCAGAAGAAGGAGTTTCCAGATGGAGGATTCCATGGTGCGGAGCTCTTCCTGCAGCTTCTGGTGAATCAGATTTTTCGCTCTCTTTGGTTTTATATGTTTCGTAAAACAAACATTCCGCTCTCAGAAAAGGGCAAAGTAGCAGTTCTGTTTGCTGACGTTCAGTTTGCTCACGTTGTGCCCAAATCCTTTTATGAAGTCTTTTGCTGCAAATACAGATCCATTATCTCTGGTGTCATTGAGGACACGGAGGAGACCGACCTGCAGAACAGACCCCCCCCGAACATTGCATCCAGATTTATAGTTTTCTTCTTCACACAGGTGAAAGTTTATTTAAAGCCCCAAAACTATTTCTAACTTTAGGATAAAGTAGGGAAGGGTTAAACCCGGGCCTTATACCCTGTCTGTGTCCATTATGGGAGATTCCTCCTCGTGTTCCCTTCTGGAGACACAACAGGGAGTGAGAGGAAATATCCATAGACTGAAGAGGGAATCCCCACTTAGACAGTTGTCACCAGAACAATTGCCCCCATTGGAAGATTTCACCTCTATTACTGTTTTATTTTTCTTGTACCCCCCCCAATGTAAGGGACATTCTTCCCACTGACTCCCCCCCAATGTAAGGGACATTCTTCCCACTGACTCCCCCCCAATGTAAGGGACATTCTTCCCACTGATTCCCCCCAATGTAAGGGACATTCTTCCCACTGACTCCCCCGCAATGTAAGGGACATTCTTCCCACTGACCCCCAATGTAAGGGACATTCTTCCCACTGACCCCCAATGTAAGGGACATTCTTCCCACTGACCCCCAATGTAAGGGACATTCTTCCCACTGACCCCCAATGTAAGGGACATTCTTCCCACTGACCCCCCCCCCCAATGTAAGGGACATTCTTCCCACTGACCTCCAATGTAAGGGACATTCTTCCCACTGACCCCCAATGTAAGGGACATTCTTCCCACTGACCACCAATGTAAGGGACATTCTTCCCACTGACCACCAATGTAAGGGACATTCTTCCCACTGACCCCCAATGTAAGGGACATTCTTCCCACTGATCCCCCAATGTAAGGGACATTCTTCCCACTGATCACCAATGTAAGGGACATTCTTCCCCCCTGCCCCCCCCAATGTAAGGGACATTCTTCCCACTGACCCCCAATGTAAGGGACATTCTTCCCACTGACCCCCCAATGTAAGGGACATTCTTCCCACTGATCACCAATGTAAGGGACATTCTTCCCACTGACCCCCCCAATGTAAGGGACATTCTTCCCACTGACCCCCAATGTAAGGGACATTCTTCCCACTGACCACCAATGTAAGGGACATTCTTCCCACTGATCACCAATGTAAGGGACATTCTTCCCACTGACTCCCCCCCAATGTAAGGGACAGTCTTCCCACTGACCACCAATGTAAGGGACATTCTTCCCACTGACCCCCAATGTAACGGACATTCTTCCCACTGACCCCCAATGTAACGGACATTCTTCCCTCTGACCACCAATGTAAGGGTCATTCTTCCCACTGATCACCAATGTAAGGGTCATTCTTCCCACTGATCCCCAATGTAAGGGACATTCTTCCCACTGACCCCCAATGTAAGGGACATTCTTCCCACTGACCACCAATGTAAGGGACATTCTTCCCACTGACCACCAATGTAAGGGACATTCTTCCCACTGACTCCCCCCCAATGTAAAGGACATTCCTCCCACTGACTCACCCCCAATTTAAAGGACATTCTTCCCATTGACTCCCCCCCAATTTAAGGGACATTCTTCCCACTGACTCCCCCCCAATGTAAGGGACATTCTTCCCACTGACCCCCAATGTAAGGGACATTCTTCCCACTGACCCCCAATGTAAGGGACATTCTTCTCACTGACCACCAATGTAAGGGACATTCTTCCCACTGACCCCCAATGTAAGGGACATTCCTCCCACTGACTCCCCCCCCAATGTAAGGGACATTCTTCCCACTGACTCCCCCCCCAATGTAAGGGACATTTTCCCAACTGACCTCCAATGTAAGGGGCATTCTTCTTATATATGAATAGTTGATGCACACAGACAGTTCACACTCTGATTACATCTCTGGAATCTCCATTTTTTCAGCCCTGAACAGCAACAGACATTCTGTAACCCCACATGAAGGCCACTCATCTTGTGTAGAGACGTGGTCTTCAGGTGGGGTTGTGTCTGTTGCTGTTCATGGATGCATAAGCTGAGATAGCAGTGATGTCATCGGGATGTGTGAATATTGAACGTGGGGAGGCTGCGGGGATTGGCACCTGGCGTCTGCAGTGAGGGGAATTCAAGAGAGATGGTTCTCCATAGATCTCCCAAATATAAAAACAATTGTTGCGTGAGCAGCATTGCGACCGTTCTGGTATGTCCTGTTATATGGACAAGTCGCTGGTCAGGGAATGTTCCATGAACTGTCGCTAGTATGACTTTTGGCCGGAGTTCCCTGAGACTTTCAAGGATTCCTTCATGGTAAAATGTTGAGAATTGGGAAGAGCTCAAGGTTCCGTCTAAACCAAGGGTGGGTGACCTATGAGAGGGGGAGATCTACCTGACCAACATGGAAGAGAGCAAAGACATCCCCCCCCTCTATTTTTTTTCAAGAAGTTCGCTAGTAAGAAAAAGTAGAGTTGGCATGAAGAAGACCAATAAAGATCTAGTAAAACGAAAGTCTCTGTAAAAATATAAACTTGGCCTGGCTTAAAATGTAGCTTAAGCATCAATCTCGGCATTCACTTTCATTCACTTTCATTCACTTTCATTCAATCTTCCTTTTCATGTCTGAAAATTACTGACACATCGTGAAGAAAGACCATCTGGCACTGCAGGCTGACGGCTCCACTAGTTCCAGTCCAAGCTGGCCTCAATGTTAGCCTGGCTGTTTGCTCTGTTTTGGCCAATGTAAAATGTGTGCAGGGCAGTGTACAGGGGTCAGTGGTAGGTAGGTCAGTGTACAGGGGTCAGTGGTAGGTAGGTCAGTGTACAGGGGTCAGTGGTAGGTAGGTTAGTGTACAGGGGTCAGTGGTAGGTAGGTCAGTGTACAGGGGTCAGTGGTAGGTAGGTCAGTGTACAGGGGTCAGTGGTAGGTAGGTTAGTGTACAGAGGTCAGTGGTATGTAGGTCAGTGTACAGGGGTCAGTGGTAGGTGGGGCAGTGTACAGGGGTCATTAGTATGTAGGGCAGTGTACAGGGGTCAGTGGTAGGTAGGTCAGTGTACAGGGGTCAGTGGTAGGTAGGGCAGTGTACAGGGGTCAGTGGTAGGTAGGTCAGTGTACAGGGGTCAGTGGTAGGTAGGGCAGTGTACAGGGGTCAGTGGTAGGTAGGGCAGTGTACAGGGGTCAGTGGTAGGTAGGGCAGTGTACAGGGGTCATTAGTATGTAGGGCAGTGTACAGGGGTCAGTGGTAGGTAGGGCAGTGTACAGGGGTCAATAGTATGTTGGGCAGTGTCCAGGGGCCAGTAGTATGTTGGACAGTGTCCAGGGGTCAGTGGTATGTAGGTCAGTATACATGGGTCAGTGGTAGGTGGGGCAGTGTACAGGGGTCAGTGGTAGGTGGGGCAGTGTACAGGGGTCAGCAGTATGTATAGCAGTGTTCAAGGGTCATTAGTATGTTGGGCAGTGTCCAGGGGTCAGTAGTATGTTGGGCAGTATCCAGGGGTCAGTAGTATGTTGGGCAGTGTCCAGGGGTCAGTAGTATGTTGGACAGTGTCCAGGGGCCAGTAGTATGTTGGACAGTGTCCAGGGGCCAGTGGTATGTTGGACAGTGTCCAGGGGCCAGTAGTATGTTGGGCAGTGTCCAGGGGTCAGTGGTATGTTGGACAGTGTCCAGGGGCCAGTGGTATGTTGGACAGTGTCCAGGGGCCAGTAGTATGTTGGACAGTGTCCAGGGGCCAGTAGTATGTTGGACAGTGTCCAGGGGCCAGTAGTATGTTGGGTAGTTTCCAGGGGTCAGTAGTATGTAGGGCAGTGTACAGGGGTCAGTACTGTGTTGGACAGTGTACAGGGGTCAGTACTATGTTGGGCAGTGTACAGGGGTCAGTGGTATGTTGGACAGTGTCCAGGGTCAGTACTATGTTAGGCAGTGTACAGGGGTCAGTGGTATGTAGGGCAGTGTACAGGGGTCAGTAGTATGTTGGACGGTGTCCAGGGGTCAGTAGTATGTTGGATGGTGTCCAGGGGTCAGTAGTATGTTGGGCAGTGTACAGGGATCAGTAGTATGTAGGGCAGTGTACAGGGGTCAGTAGTATGTAGGGCAGTGTACAGGGGTCAGTAATATGTAGGGCAGTGTACAGGGGTCAGTAGTATGTAATGCAGTGTACAGGGGTCAGTAGTATGTAGGGCAGTGTACAGGGGTCAGTAGTATGTAGGGCAGTGTACAGGGGTCAGTAGTATGTTGGGCAGTGTACAGGGGTCAGTAGTATGTAGGGCAGTGTACAGGGGTCAGTAATATGTAGGGCAGTGTACAGGGGTCAGTAGTATGTAGGGCAGTGTACAGGGGTCAGTAGTATGTAGGCCAGTGTACAGGGGTCAGTAGTATGCAGGGCAGTGTACAGGGGTCAGTAGTATGTAGGGCAGTGTACAGGGGTCAGTAATATGTAGGGCAGTGTACAGGGGTCAGTAGTATGTAGGGCAGTGTAAAGGGGTCAGTAGTATGTAGGCCAGTGTACAGGGGTCAGTAGTATGCAGGGCAGTGTACAGGGGTCAGTAGTATGCAGGGCAGTGTACAGGGGTCAGTAGTATGTAGGGCAGTGTACAGGGGTCAGTAGTATGTAGGGCAGTGTACAGGGTCAGTAGTATGTAGGGCAGTGTACAGGGGTCAGTAGTATGTTGGGCAGTGTACAGGGGTCAGTAGTATGTAGGGCAGTGTACAGGGGTCAGTAGTATGTGGGGCAGTGTACAGGGGTCAGTAGTATGTTGGGCAGTGTCTAGGGGTCAGTAGTATGTTGGGCAGTGTCCAGGGGTCAGTAGTATGTTGGACAGTGTCCAGGGGTCAGTAGTATGTTGGGCAGTGTCCAGGGGTCAGTAGTATGTAGGGCAGTGTACAGGGGTCAGTAGTATGTTGGGCAGTGTACAGGGGTCAGTAGTATGTAGGGCAGTGTACAGGGTCAGTAGTATGTAGGGCAGTGTACAGGGTCAGTAGTATGTAGGGCAGTGTACAGGGGTCAGTAGTATGTAGGGCAGTGTACAGGGGTCAGTAGTATGTTGGGCAGTGTACAGGGTCAGTAGTATGTAGGGCAGTGTACAGGGGTCAGTAGTATGTTGGGCAGTGTACAGGGTCAGTAGTATGTAGGGCAGTGTACAGGGGTCAGTAGTATGTTGGGCAGTGTACAGGGGTCAGTAGTATGTTGGGCAGTGTACAGGGGTCAGTAGTATGTTGGGCAGTGTACAGGGGTCAGTAGTATGTTGGGCAGTGTACAGGGGTCAGTAGTATGTAGGGCAGTGTACAGGGGTCAGTAGTATGTAGGGCAGTGTACAGGGTCAGTAGTATGTAGGGCAGTGTACAGGGGTCAGTAGTATGTTGGGCAGTGTACAGGGTCAGTAGAATGTAGGGCAGTGTACAGGGGTCAGTAGTATGTTGGGCAGTGTACAGGGTCAGTAGTATGTAGAGCAGTGTACAGGGGTCAGTAGTATGTTGGGCAGTGTACAGGGTCAGTAGTATGTAGGGCAGTGTACAGGGGTCAGTAGTATGTTGGGCAGTGTACAGGGTCAGTAGTATGTTGGGCAGTGTACAGGGGTCAGTAGTATGTAGGCCAGTGTACAGGGGTCAGTAGTATGCAGGGCAGTGTACAGGGGTCAGTAGTATGTAGGGCAGTGTACAGGGGTCAGTAAAATGTAGGGCAGTGTACAGGGGTCAGTAGTATGTAGGGCAGTGTAAAGGGGTCAGTAGTATGTAGGCCAGTGTACAGGGGTCAGTAGTATGCAGGGCAGTGTACATGGGTCAGTAGTATGCAGGGCAGTGTACAGGGGTCAGTAGTATGTAGGGCAGTGTACAGGGGTCAGTAGTATGTAGGGCAGTGTACAGGGTCAGTAGTATGCAGGGCAGTGTACATGGGTCAGTAGTATGTTGGGCAGTGTACAGGGGTCAGTAGTATGTAGGGCAGTGTACAGGGGTCAGTAGTATGTAGGGCAGTGTACAGAGGTCAGTAGTATGCAGGGCAGTGTACATGGGTCAGTAGTATGCAGGGCAGTGTACAGGGGTCAGTAGTATGTAGGGCAGTGTACAGGGGTCAGTAGTATGTAGGGCAGTGTACAGGGTCAGTAGTATGCAGGGCAGTGTACATGGGTCAGTAGTATGTTGGGCAGTGTACAGGGGTCAGTAGTATGTAGGGCAGTGTCCAGGGGTCAGTAGTATGTTGGGCAGTGTCCAGGGGTCAGTAGTATGTTGGGCAGTGTCCAGGGGTCAGTAGTATGTTGGACAGTGTCCAGGGGTCAGTAGTATGTTGGGCAGTGTACAGGGGTCAGTAGTATGTAGGGCAGTGTACAGGGGTCAGTAGTATGTAGGGCAGTGTACAGGGGTCAGTAGTATGTTGGGCAGTGTACAGGGGTCAGTAGTATGTAGGGCAGTGTACAGGGTCAGTAGTATGTAGGGCAGTGTACAGGGTCAGTAGTATGTAGGGCAGTGTACAGGGGTCAGTAGTATGTAGGGCAGTGTACAGGGGTCAGTAGTATGTTGGGCAGTGTACAGGGTCAGTAGTATGTAGGGCAGTGTACAGGGGTCAGTAGTATGTTGGGCAGTGTACAGGGTCAGTAGTATGTAGGGCAGTGTACAGGGGTCAGTAGTATGTTGGGCAGTGTACAGGGGTCAGTAGTATGTTGGGCAGTGTACAGGGGTCAGTAGTATGTTGGGCAGTGTACAGGGGTCAGTAGTATGTTGGGCAGTGTACAGGGGTCAGTAGTATGTAGGGCAGTGTACAGGGGTCAGTAGTATGTAGGGCAGTGTACAGGGTCAGTAGTATGTAGGGCAGTGTACAGGGGTCAGTAGTATGTTGGGCAGTGTACAGGGTCAGTAGAATGTAGGGCAGTGTACAGGGGTCAGTAGTATGTTGGGCAGTGTACAGGGTCAGTAGTATGTAGGGCAGTGTACAGGGGTCAGTAGTATGTTGGGCAGTGTACAGGGTCAGTAGTATGTAGGGCAGTGTACAGGGGTCAGTAGTATGTTGGGCAGTGTACAGGGTCAGTAGTATGTTGGGCAGTGTACAGGGGTCAGTAGTATGTTGGGCAGTGTACAGGGTCAGTAGTATGTTGGGCAGTGTACAGGGTCAGTAGTATGTTGGGCAGTGTACAGGGGTCAGTAGTATGTTGGACAGCGTCCAGGGGCCAGTAGTATGTTGGGCAGCGTCCAGGGGTCAGTAGTATGTTGGGCAGCGTCCAGGGGTCAGTAGTATGTTGGACAGCGTCCAGGGGCCAGTAGTATGTTGGACAGCGTCCAGGGGCCAGTAGTATGTTGGACAGCGTCCAGGGGTCAGTAGTATGTTGGACAGCGTCCAGGGGTCAGTAGTATGTTGGACAGCGTCCAGGGGCCAGTAGTATGTTGGACAGCGTCCAGGGGTCAGTAGTATGTTGGACAGCGTCCAGGGGTCAGTAGTATGTTGGACAGCGTCCAGGGGCCAGTAGTATGTTGGACAGCGTCCAGGGGTCAGTAGTATGTTGGGCAGCATCCAGGGGTCAGTAGTATGTTGGGCAGCGTCCAGGGGTCAGTAGTATGTTGGGCAGCATCCAGGGGTCAGTAGTATGTTGGGCAGCGTCCAGGGGTCAGTAGTATGTTGGGCAGCGTCCAGGGGTCAGTAGTATGTTGGGCAGCGTCCAGGGGTCAGTAGTATGTTGGGCAGCGTCCAGGGGTCAGTAGTATGTTGGACAGCGTCCAGGGGTCAGTAGTATGTTGGACAGCGTCCAGGGGCCAGTAGTATGTTGGACAGCGTCCAGGGGTCAGTAGTATGTTGGACAGCGTCCAGGGGTCAGTAGTATGTTGGGCAGCATCCAGGGGTCAGTAGTATGTTGGGCAGCGTCCAGGGGTCAGTAGTATGTTGGGCAGCGTCCAGGGGTCAGTAGTATGTTGGGCAGCATCCAGGGGTCAGTAGTATGTTGGGCAGCGTCCAGGGGTCAGTAGTATGTTGGGCAGCATCCAGGGGTCAGTAGTATGTTGGACAGCGTCCAGGGGTCAGTAGTATGTTGGGCAGCGTCCAGGGGTCAGTAGTATGTTGGGCAGCGTCCAGGGGTCAGTAGTATGTTGGGCAGCATCCAGGGGTCAGTAGTATGTTGGGCAGCGTCCAGGGGTCAGTAGTATGTTGGGCAGCGTCCAGGGGTCAGTAGTATGTTGGGCAGCATCCAGGGGTCAGTAGTATGTTGGACAGCGTCCAGGGGTCAGTAGTATGTTGGACAGCGTCCAGGGGCCAGTAGTATGTTGGACAGCGTCCAGGGGTCAGTAGTATGTTGGGCAGTGTACAGGGGTCCTGGGATAGCTGAGACTCCAGTGCACATCGCCGGATGGAGAGCTGGCTTAGGTGAGTAGTGGGGGAGGGGAGAGGAGGGGGGGGGGTGTTGCTGCACAGAGAAGGTATTTTATCATCACGCATAGAATGCATAAAGGTAAAAATCTTTGAGCCTTTACAACCACTTCATCGATTTTGGACATGGATTTTGCAAGTCCAATGTTCAAGGGGAATCCAAGCAAACAAATCTCTTTTTTTTAAAAAAAAGTTGACTTTGGCCCGGTCACCGTTTTGTGGAAAAGAACTGAAGACGGCAGAAATAGCTTTTGACCAATCAGAAGTCTTTTATTCATAAAAACGTGATTCTTGTGAGCTGCGATGGTGTATTTTATGCATTCATGTCTTTGTGAGGTGAATAAATAAAACGATTAACCATTAAAAGTTGTGTAATTAAACCTGCTGGTGTGTGCCATGCGAAAAGTGATTGTAAGAAAAACAAATATGTGGGTCGCCTACACCCTACGCACCCTCATACACCCTACGCACCCTCATACACCCTACGCACCCTCATACACCCTACGCACCCTCATACACCCTACGCACGCTCATACACCCTACGCACCCTCATACACCCTACGCACGCTCATACACCCTACGCACGCTCATACACACTACGCACGCTCATACACCCTACGCACGCTCATACACCCTACGCACCCTCATACACCCTACGCACCCTCATACACCCTACGCACCCTCATACACCCTACACACGCTCATACACCCTACACACGCTCATACACACTACACACGCTCATACACCCTACACACGCTCATACACCCTACACACGCTCATACACACTCATACACCCTACGCACGCTCATACACACTCATACACACGCTCATACACCCTACACACCCTCATACACCCTACACACCCTCATACACCCTACACACGCTCATACACCCTACACACGCTCATACACCCTACACACCCTCATACACCCTACACACGCTCATACACCCTACACACGCTCATACACACTACACACGCTCATACACCCTACACACGCTCATACACCCTACACACCCTCATACAACCTACACACGCTCATACACACTACACACCCTCATACACACTCATACACGCTCATACACCCTACACACCCTCATACACCCTACACACGCTCATACACCCTACACACCCTCATACACCCTACACACGCTCATACACACTACACACGCTCATACACCCTACACACGCTCATACACCCTACACACGCTCATACACCCTACACACGCTCATACACACTACACACGCTCATACACACTCATACACCCTACGCACGCTCATACACCCTACGCACCCTCATACACCCTACGCACGCTCATACACCCTACGCACGCTCATACACCCTACGCACGCTCATACACCCTACGCACGCTCATACACACTACGCACGCTCATACACCCTACGCACCCTCATACACCCTACGCACCCTCATACACCCTACACACCCTCATACACCCTACACACGCTCATACACCCTACACACGCTCATACACACTACACACGCTCATACACCCTACACACGCTCATACACCCTACACACGCTCATACACACTCATACACCCTACGCACGCTCATACACACTCATACACACGCTCATACACCCTACACACCCTCATACACCCTACACACCCTCATACACCCTACACACGCTCATACACCCTACACACGCTCATACACCCTACACACCCTCATACACCCTACACACGCTCATACACCCTACACACGCTCATACACACTACACACGCTCATACACCCTACACACGCTCATACACCCTACACACCCTCATACAACCTACACACGCTCATACACACTACACACCCTCATACACACTCATACACGCTCATACACCCTACACACCCTCATACACCCTACACACGCTCATACACCCTACACACCCTCATACACCCTACACACGCTCATACACACTACACACGCTCATACACCCTACACACGCTCATACACCCTACACACGCTCATACACCCTACGCACCCTCATACACCCTACGCACGCTCATACACCCTACGCACGCTCATACACCCTACACACGCTCATACACACTACACACGCTCATACACACTCATACACCCTACACACGCTCATACACCCTACACACCCTCATACACCCTACACACGCTCATACACCCTACACACGCTCATACACACTACACACGCTCATACACCCTACACACGCTCATACACCCTACACACCCTCATACAACCTACACACGCTCATACACACTACACACCCTCATACACACTCATACACGCTCATACACCCTACACACCCTCATACACCCTACACACGCTCATACACCCTACACACCCTCATACACCCTACACACGCTCATACACACTACACACGCTCATACACCCTACACACGCTCATACACCCTACACACGCTCATACACCCTACACACGCTCATACACCCTACACACGCTCATACACCCTACACACCCTCATACACCCTACACACGCTCATACACACTACACACGCTCATACACACTCATACACCCTACACACGCTCATACACCCTACACACCCTCATACACCCTACACACGCTCATACACCCTACACACGCTCATACACCCTACACACGCTCATACACACGCTCATACACCCTACACACGCTCATACACCCTACACACGCTCATACACACGCTCATACACCCTACACACGCTCATACACCCTACACACGCTCATACACCCTACACACGCTCATACACACGCTCATACACCCTACACACGCTCATACACCCTACACACGCTCATACACGCTCATACACCCTACACACGCTCATACACGCTCATACACCCTACACACGCTCATACACCCTACACACGCTCATACACCCTACACACGCTCATACACACGCTCATACACCCTACACACACTCATACACCCTACACGCGCTCATACACCCTACACGCGCTCATACACCCTACACACGCTCATACACCCTACACACGCTCATACACGCTCATACACCCTACACACGCTCATACACGCTCATACACACGCTCATACACCCTACACACGCTCATACACCCTACACACGCTCATACACGCTCCTACACGCTCATACACCCTACACACGCTCATACACGCTCATACACGCTCATACACCCTACACACGCTCATACACGCTCATACACCCTACACACGCTCATACACGCTCATACACACGCTCATACACCCTACACACGCTCATACACCCTACACACGCTCATACACGCGCTCATACACACGCTCATACACCCTACACACGCTCATACACGCTCATACACGGTCATACACCCTACACATGCTCATACACCCTACACACGCTCATACACCCTACACACGCTCATACACCCTACACACGCTTATACACCCTACACACGCTCATACACCCTACACACGCTCATACACACTACACACGCTCATACACCCTACACACGCTCATACACACTACACACGCTCATACACCCTACACACGCTCATACACCCTACACACGCTCATACACGCTCATACACGCTCATACACCCTACACACGCTCATACACGCTCATACACCCTACACACGCTCATACACGCTCATACACACGCTCATACACCCTACACACGCTCATACACCCTACACACGCTCATACACGCTCATACACGCGCTCATACACACGCTCATACACCCTACACACGCTCATACACGCTCATACACGGTCATACACCCTACACATGCTCATACACCCTACACACGCTCATACACCCTACACACGCTCATACACCCTACACACGCTTATACACCCTACACACGCTCATATACCCTACACACGCTCATACACCCTACACACGCTCATACACGCTCATACACGCTCATACACCCTACACACGCTCATACACGCTCATACACCCTACACACGCTCATACACGCGCTCATACACACGCTCATACACCCTACACACGCTCATACACGCTCATATACGGTCATACACCCTACACATGCTCATACACCCTACACACGCTCATACACCCTACACACGCTCATACACGCTCATACACCCTACACACGCTCATACACGCTCATACACGCTCATACACCCTACACACGCTCATACACGCTCATACACACGCTCATACACCCTACACACGCTCTAACACCCTACACACGCTCATACACTCTACACACGCTCATACACCCTACACACGCTCATACATGGTCATACACCCTACACACGCTCATACACCCTACACACGCTCATACACCCTACACACGCTCATACACTCTACACACGCTCATACACGCGTCACTAGGATCAAAAAGCAAATAAATCGTGTCGCGTTCCACTAATATGCATTTAAATTACATATGATATACTCAAAGGATATATAAACAGTATATGATTCAAAAAAATATAATTTTAAATAATTTTAACCGCCTCCCACCCGCCATATAAGGCAATGACGGGCGTAAGGCGGTTCTCTCGTTCAGGGAGGACGTCATATGATGTCCTCCCATTCTAACCGCGCATGCGTGGCTCCGGGAGCGCGCAGCGTGGTGATTAGTGGTGCGCTGTGTCCCTAGGATCACCGATCAACCAAAAGAGCCGAAGATGTTGGCTCGGTCATGTGATCAGCTGTGTCACATGTAAATAGGGAAGCGCCGGTTATCGGCATTTCTCTCCTCAAGAGCCGTCACACTGACAGAGGAGAGGAGAGCTGGTAATTGGCATTCCTCAGAGGGCACATGTGCACTGATCATCAGGGCACTGATGATCAGTGTAGCCCCAGCAGTGCCACCTGTCAGTGTCCATCAGTGCCAGCTGTCAGTGCTCATCAATGCCTTATCAATGCCTCATCAATGCCACATGTCAGTGCCCATCTGAGCTGCCTTCAGTGCCACCTATCAGTGCCAGCCAGTGCCACCTATCAGTGCCGCCAATCAGTGCAGACTATCAGTGCCAGTCAGTGCCGCCTAACAGTGCCCATCAGTGCCGCCTATCAGTGCCAGTCAGTGCAGCCTATCAGTGCCAGTCAGTGCAGCCTATCAGTGCCCATCAGTGCCGCCTATCAGTGCCAGTCAGTGTCGCCTATCAGTGCCGCCTATCAGTGTCCATCAGTGCAGCCTATCAGTGTCCATCAGTGCAGCCTATCAGTGCCCATCACTGCAGCCTCATTAGCGCACATCAGTGAAGGCGAGAAATCACTTATTACAAAATTTTATAACACAAACTAAAAAAAAACTTTTTTTCACAATTTTCAGTGGTTTTTGGTTTGTTTAGCGAAAAAAATAAAAATCCCCGAGGTGATTAAATACCACCAAAATAAAGCTCTATCTGTCTCAAAAAAAAAAGTATAAAAATTTCATACGGGTACAGTGTTGCATGACCGCGCAATTGTCATTCAAAGTGTGATAACACTGAAAGCTGAAAATTGACCTGGACAGGAAGGGGGTAGAAGTGTCCGGTAGGCAGGAAGGGGGTAGAAGTGCCCGGTAGGCAGGAAGGGGGTAGAAGTGTCCTGTAGGCAGGAAGGGGGTAGAAGCGCCCTGTAGGCAGGAAGGGGGTAGAAGTGTCCTGTAGGCAGGAAGGGGGTAGAAGCGCCCGGTAGGCAGGAAGGGGGTAGAAGTGTCCTGTAGGCAGGAAGGGGGTAGAAGCGCCCGGTAGGCAGGAAGGGGGTAGAATTGTCCGGTAGGCAGGAAGGGGGTAGAAGTGCCCGGTAGGCAGGAACAGGGTAGAAGTGTCTGGTAGGCAGGAAGGGGGTAGAAGTGTCCTGTAGGCAGGAAGGGGGTAGAAGTGCCCGGTAGGCAGGAAGGGGGTAGAAGCGCCCAGTAGGCAGGAAGGGGGTAGAAGCGCCCGGTAGGCAGGAAGGGGGTAGAAGCGCCCGGTAGGCAGGAAGGGGGTAGAAGCGCCCGGTAGGCAGGAAGGGGGTAGAATTGTCCGGTAGGCAGGAAGGGGGTAGAAGTGCCCGGTAGGCAGGAACAGGGTTGAAGTGTCTGGTAGGCAGGAAGGGGGTAGAAGTGCCCGGTAGGCAGGAAGGGGGTAGAAGCGCCCAGTAGGCAGGAAGGGGGTAGAAGCGCCCGGTAGGCAGGAAGGGGGTAGAAGCGCCCGGTAGGCAGGAAGGGGGTAGAAGTGTCCGGTGGGCAGGAAGAGGGTAGAAGTGCCCGGTAGGCAGGAAGGGGGTAGAAGTGTCCGGTGGCCAGGAAGAGGGTAGAAGCGCCCGGTGGGCAGGAAGAGGGTAGAAGTGCCCGGTAGGCAGGAAGAGGGTAGAAGTGTCCTGTAGGCAGGAAGGGGGTAGAAGTGCCCGGTGGGCAGGAAGAGGGTAGAAGTGCCCGGCAGGCAGGAAGAGGGTAGAAGTGTCCGGCAGGCAGGAAGAGGGTAGAAGTGCCCGGTAGGCAGGAAGGGGGTAGAAGTGTCCGGTAGGCAGGAAGGAGGTAGAAGTGCCCGGTAGGCAGGAAGGGGGTAGAAGTGCCCGGCAGGCAGGAAGGAGGTAGAAGTGCCCGGTAGGCAGGAAGAGGGTAGAAGTGCCCGGTAGGCAGGAAGAGGGTAGAAGTGTCCGGTAGGCAGGAATGAGGTAGAAGTGCCCGGTAGGCAGGAAGAGGGTAGAAGTGCCTGGCAGGCAGGAAGGGGGGTAGAAGTGCCCGGTAGGCAGGAAGGGGGTAGAAGTGCCCGGTAGGCAGGAAGAGGGTAGAAGTGCCCGGCAGGCAGGAAGGAGGTAGAAGTGCCCGGTAGGCAGGAAGGAGGTAGAAGTGCCCGGTAGGCAGGAAGGGGGTAGAAGCGCCCGGTAGGCAGGAAGGGGGTAGAAGTGCCCGGTAGGCAGGAAGGGGGTAGAAGCGCCCAGTAGGCAGGAAGGGGGTAGAAGCGCCCGGTAGGCAGGAAGGGGGTAGAAGCGCCCGGTAGGCAGGAAGGGGGTAGAAGCGCCCGGTAGGCAGGAAGGGGGTAGAATTGTCCGGTAGGCAGGAAGGGGGTAGAAGTGCCCGGTAGGCAGGAACAGGGTTGAAGTGTCCGGTAGGCAGGAAGGGGGTAGAAGTGCCCGGTAGGCAGGAAGGGGGTAGAAGCGCCCAGTAGGCAGGAAGGGGGTAGAAGCGCCCGGTAGGCAGGAAGGGGGTAGAAGCGCCCGGTAGGCAGGAAGGGGGTAGAAGTGTCCGGTGGGCAGGAAGAGGGTAGAAGTGCCCGGTAGGCAGGAAGGGGGTAGAAGTGTCCGGTGGCCAGGAAGAGGGTAGAAGCGCCCGGTGGGCAGGAAGAGGGTAGAAGTGCCCGGTAGGCAGGAAGAGGGTAGAAGTGTCCTGTAGGCAGGAAGGGGGTAGAAGTGCCCGGTGGGCAGGAAGAGGGTAGAAGTGCCCGGTAGGCAGGAAGAGGGTAGAAGTGTCCGGCAGGCAGGAAGAGGGTAGAAGTGCCCGGTAGGCAGGAAGGGGGTAGAAGTGTCCGGTAGGCAGGAAGGAGGTAGAAGTGCCCGGTAGGCAGGAAGGGGGTAGAAGTGCCCGGCAGGCAGGAAGGAGGTAGAAGTGCCCGGTAGGCAGGAAGAGGGTAGAAGTGCCCGGTAGGCAGGAAGAGGGTAGAAGTGTCCGGTAGGCAGGAATGAGGTAGAAGTGCCCGGTAGGCAGGAAGAGGGTAGAAGTGCCTGGCAGGCAGGAAGGGGGGTAGAAGTGCCCGGTAGGCAGGAAGGGGGTAGAAGTGCCCGGTAGGCAGGAAGAGGGTAGAAGTGCCCGGCAGGCAGGAAGGAGGTAGAAGTGCCCGGTAGGCAGGAAGGAGGTAGAAGTGCCCGGTAGGCAGGAAGGGGGTAGAAGCGCCCGGTAGGCAGGAAGGGGGTAGAAGTGCCCGGTAGGCAGGAAGGGGGTAGAAGTGCCCGGTGGGCAGGAAGAGGGTAGAAGTGCCCGGTAGGCAGGAAGGGGGTAGAAGTGCCCGGTGGGCAGGAAGAGGGTAGAAGTGCCCGGTAGGCAGGAAGGGGGTAGAAGTGTCCGGTGGGCAGGAAGAGGGTAGAAGTGCCCGGTGGGCAGGAAGAGGGTAGAAGTGCCCGGTAGGCAGGAAGGGGGTAGAAGTGTCCGGTGGGCAGGAAGAGGGTAGAAGCGCCCGGTGGGCAGGAAGAGGGTAGAAGTGTCCTGTAGGCAGGAAGGGGGTAGAAGTGCCCAGTGGGCAGGAAGAGGGTAGAAGTGCCCGGTAGGCAGGAAGAGGGTAGAAGTGCCTGGTAGGCAGGAAGGGGGTAGAAGTGTCCAGCAGGCAGGAAGGGGGTAGAAGTGTCCGGTAGGCAGGAAGAGGGTAAAAGTGCCCGGCAGGCAGGAAGGAGGTAGAAGTGCCCGGTAGGCAGGAAGGAGGTAGAAGTGCCCGGTAGGCAGGAAGAGGGTAGAAGTGCCCGGCAGGCAGGAAGGAGGTAGAAGTGCCCGGTAGGCAGGAAGGGGGTAGAAGTGCCCGGTAGGCAGGAAGGGGGTAGAAGTGTCCTGTAGGCAGGAAGAGGGTAGAAGTGCCCTGTAGGCAGGAAGGGGGTAGAAGTGCCCGGTGGGCAGGACGAGGGTAGAAGTGCCCGGTAGGCAGGAAGGGGGTAGAAGTGTCCGGTGGGCAGGAAGAGGGTAGAAGTGCCCGGTGGGCAAGAAGAGGGTAGAAGTGCCCAGTAGGCAGGAAGGGGGTAGAAGTGTCCGGTGGGCAGGAAGAGGGTAGAAGCGCCCAGTGGGCAGGAAGAGGGTAGAAGTGCCCGGTAGGCAGGAAGAGGGTAGAAGTGTCCTGTAGGCAGGAAGGGGGTAGAAGTGCCCGGTGGGCAGGAAGAGGGTAGAAGTGCCCGGTAGGCAGGAAGAGGGTAGAAGTGTCCGGCAGGCAGGAAGAGGGTAGAAGTGCCCGGTAGGCAGGAAGGGGGTAGAAGTGTCCGGTAGGCAGGAAGGAGGTAGAAGTGCCCGGTAGGCAGGAAGGGGGTAGAAGTGCCCGGCAGGCAGGAAGGAGGTAGAAGTGCCCGGTAGGCAGGAAGAGGGTAGAAGTGCCCGGTAGGCAGGAAGAGGGTAGAAGTGTCCGGTAGGCAGGAATGAGGTAGAAGTGCCCGGTAGGCAGGAAGAGGGTAGAAGTGCCTGGCAGGCAGGAAGGGGGGTAGAAGTGCCCGGTAGGCAGGAAGGGGGTAGAAGTGCCCGGTAGGCAGGAAGAGGGTAGAAGTGCCCGGCAGGCAGGAAGGAGGTAGAAGTGCCCGGCAGGCAGGAAGGAGGTAGAAGTGCCCGGTAGGCAGGAAGGGGGTAGAAGCGCCCGGTAGGCAGGAAGGGGGTAGAAGTGCCCGGTAGGCAGGAAGGGGGTAGAAGTGCCCGGTGGGCAGGAAGAGGGTAGAAGTGCCCGGTAGGCAGGAAGGGGGTAGAAGTGCCCGGTGGGCAGGAAGAGGGTAGAAGTGCCCGGTAGGCAGGAAGGGGGTAGAAGTGTCCGGTGGGCAGGAAGAGGGTAGAAGTGCCCGGTGGGCAGGAAGAGGGTAGAAGTGCCCGGTAGGCAGGAAGGGGGTAGAAGTGTCCGGTGGGCAGGAAGAGGGTAGAAGCGCCCGGTGGGCAGGAAGAGGGTAGAAGTGTCCTGTAGGCAGGAAGGGGGTAGAAGTGCCCAGTGGGCAGGAAGAGGGTAGAAGTGCCCGGTAGGCAGGAAGAGGGTAGAAGTGCCTGGTAGGCAGGAAGGGGGTAGAAGTGTCCAGCAGGCAGGAAGGGGGTAGAAGTGTCCGGTAGGCAGGAAGAGGGTAAAAGTGCCCGGCAGGCAGGAAGGAGGTAGAAGTGCCCGGTAGGCAGGAAGGAGGTAGAAGTGCCCGGTAGGCAGGAAGAGGGTAGAAGTGCCCGGCAGGCAGGAAGGAGGTAGAAGTGCCCGGTAGGCAGGAAGGGGGTAGAAGTGCCCGGTAGGCAGGAAGGGGGTAGAAGTGTCCTGTAGGCAGGAAGAGGGTAGAAGTGCCCTGTAGGCAGGAAGGGGGTAGAAGTGCCCGGTGGGCAGGAAGAGGGTAGAAGTGCCCGGTAGGCAGGAAGGGGGTAGAAGTGTCCGGTGGGCAGGAAGAGGGTAGAAGTGCCCGGTGGGCAAGAAGAGGGTAGAAGTGCCCAGTAGGCAGGAAGGGGGTAGAAGTGTCCGGTGGGCAGGAAGAGGGTAGAAGCGCCCAGTGGGCAGGAAGAGGGTAGAAGTGCCCGGTAGGCAGGAAGAGGGTAGAAGTGTCCTGTAGGCAGGAAGGGGGTAGAAGTGCCCAGTGGGCAGGAAGAGGGTAGAAGTGCCCGGTAGGCAGGAAGAGGGTAGAAGTGCCCGGTGGGCAGGAAGAGGGTAGAAGTGCCCGGTAGGCAGGAAGGGGGTAGAAGTGTCCGGTGGGCAGGAAGAGGGTAGAAGCGCCCGGTGGGCAGGAAGAGGGTAGAAGTGTCCTGTAGGCAGGAAGGGGGTAGAAGTGCCCAGTGGGCAGGAAGAGGGTAGAAGTGCCCGGTAGGCAGGAAGAGGGTAGAAGTGCCTGGTAGGCAGGAAGGGGGTAGAAGTGTCCAGCAGGCAGGAAGGGGGTAGAAGTGTCCGGTAGGCAGGAAGAGGGTAGAAGTGCCCGGCAGGCAGGAAGGAGGTAGAAGTGCCCGGTAGGCAGGAAGGAGGTAGAAGTGCCCGGTAGGCAGGAAGAGGGTAGAAGTGCCCGGCAGGCAGGAAGGAAGTAGAAGTGCCCGGTAGGCAGGAAGGGGGTAGAAGCGCCCGGTAGGCAGGAAGGGGGTAGAAGCGCCCGGTAGGCAGGAAGGGGGTAGAAGTGCCCGGTAGGCAGGAAGGGGGTAGAAGTGTCCGGTGGGCAGGAAGAGGGTAGAAGTGCCCGGTGGGCAGGAAGAGGGTAGAAGTGCCCGGTAGGTAGGAAGGGGGTAGAAGTGTCCGGTGGGCAGGAAGAGGGTAGAAGTGCCCGGTGGGCAGGAAGAGGGTAGAAGTGCCCGGTAGGCAGGAAGGGGGTAGAAGTGTCCGGTGGCCAGGAAGAGGGTAGAAGCGCCCAGTGGGCAGGAAGAGGGTAGAAGTGCCCGGTAGGCAGGAAGAGGGTAGAAGTGTCCTGTAGGCAGGAAGGGGGTAGAAGTGCCCGGTGGGCAGGAAGAGGGCAGAAGTGCCCGGTAGGCAGGAAGAGTGTAGAAGTGTCCGGCAGGCAGGAAGGGGGTAGAAGTGCTCGGTAGGCAGGAAGAGGGTAGAAATGTCCGGTAGGCAGGAAGGAGGTAGAAGTGCCCGGCAGGCAGGAAGAGGGTAGAAGTGCCCGGCAGGCAGGAAGGAGGTAGAAGTGCCCGGTAGGCAGGAAGGGGGTAGAAGTGCCCGGTAGGCAGGAAGAGGGTAGAAGTGCCCGGCAGGCAGGAAGGAGGTAGAAGTGCCCAGTAGGCAGGAAGGAGGTAGAAGTGCCCGGTAGGCAGGAAGGGGGTAGAAGTGCCCGGTCGGCAGGAAGGGGGTAGAAGCGCCCGGTAGGCAGGAAGGGGGTAGAAGCGCCCGGTGGGCAGGAAGAGGGTAGAAGCGCCCGGTAGGCAGGAAGAGGGTAGAAGTGCCCGGTGGGCAGGAAGAGGGTAGAAGTGCCCGGTAGGCAGGAAGGGGGTAGAAGTGTCCGGTGGGCAGGAAGAGGGTAGAAGTGCCCGGTGGGCAGGAAGAGGGTAGAAGTGCCCGGTAGGCAGGAAGGGGGTAGAAGTGTCCGGTGGGCAGGAAGAGGGTAGAAGCGCCCGGTGGGCAGGAAGAGGGTAGAAGTGTCCTGTAGGCAGGAAGGGGGTAGAAGTGCCCAGTGGGCAGGAAGAGGGTAGAAGTGCCCGGTAGGCAGGAAGAGGGTAGAAGTGCCTGGTAGGAAGGAAGGGGGTAGAAGTGTCCAGCAGGCAGGAAGGGGGTAGAAGTGTCCGGTAGGCAGGAAGAGGGTAGAAGTGCCCGGCAGGCAGGAAGGAGGTAGAAGTGCCCGGTAGGCAGGAAGGAGGTAGAAGTGCCCGGTAGGCAGGAAGAGGGTAGAAGTGCCCGGCAGGCAGGAAGGAGGTAGAAGTGCCCGGTAGGCAGGAAGGGGGTAGAAGCGCCCGGTAGGCAGGAAGGGGGTAGAAGCGCCCGGTAGGCAGGAAGGGGGTAGAAGCGCCCGGTAGGCAGGAAGGGGGTAGAAGTGCCCGGTAGGCAGGAAGGGGGTAGAAGTGTCCGGTGGGCAGGAAGAGGGTAGAAGTGCCCGGTGGGCAGGAAGAGGGTAGAAGTGCCGGTAGGTAGGAAGGGGGTAGAAGTGTCCGGTGGGCAGGAAGAGGGTAGAAGTGCCCGGTGGGCAGGAAGAGGGTAGAAGTGCCCGGTAGGCAGGAAGGGGGTAGAAGTGTCCGGTGGCCAGGAAGAGGGTAGAAGCGCCCAGTGGGCAGGAAGAGGGTAGAAGTGCCCGGTAGGCAGGAAGAGGGTAGAAGTGTCCTGTAGGCAGGAAGGGGGTAGAAGTGCCCGGTGGGCAGGAAGAGGGCAGAAGTGCCCGGTAGGCAGGAAGAGGGTAGAAGTGTCCGGCAGGCAGGAAGGGGGTAGAAGTGCCCGGTAGGCAGGAAGAGGGTAGAAATGTCCGGTAGGCAGGAAGGAGGTAGAAGTGCCCGGCAGGCAGGAAGAGGGTAGAAGTGCCCGGCAGGCAGGAAGGAGGTAGAAGTGCCCGGTAGGCAGGAAGGGGGTAGAAGTGCCCGGTAGGCAGGAAGAGGGTAGAAGTGCCCGGCAGGCAGGAAGGAGGTAGAAGTGCCCGGTAGGCAGGAAGGAGGTAGAAGTGCCCGGTAGGCAGGAAGGGGGTAGAAGTGCCCGGTAGGCAGGAAGGGGGTAGAAGCGCCCGGTAGGCAGGAAGGGGGTAGAAGCGCCCGGTGGGCAGGAAGAGGGTAGAAGCGCCCGGTAGGCAGGAAGAGGGTAGAAGTGCCCGGTGGGCAGGAAGAGGGTAGAAGTGCCCAGTAGGCAGGAAGGGGGTAGAAGTGTCCGGTGGGCAGGAAGAGGGTAGAAGTGCCCGGTGGGCAGGAAGAGGGTAGAAGTGCCCGGTAGGCAGGAAGGGGGTAGAAGTGTCCGGTGGGCAGGAAGAGGGTAGAAGCGCCCGGTGGGCAGGAAGAGGGTAGAAGTGTCCTGTAGGCAGGAAGGGGGTAGAAGTGCCCAGTGGGCAGGAAGAGGGTAGAAGTGCCCGGTAGGCAGGAAGAGGGTAGAAGTGCCTGGTAGGCAGGAAGGGGGTAGAAGTGTCCAGCAGGCAGGAAGGGGGTAGAAGTGTCCGGTAGGCAGGAAGAGGGTAGAAGTGCCCGGCAGGCAGGAAGGAGGTAGAAGTGCCCGGTAGGCAGGAAGGAGGTAGAAGTGCCCGGTAGGCAGGAAGAGGGTAGAAGTGCCCGGCAGGCAGGAAGGAGGTAGAAGTGCCCGGTAGGCAGGAAGGGGGTAGAAGTGCCCGGTAGGCAGGAGGGGGGTAGAAGTGTCCTGTAGGCAGGAAGAGGGTAGAAGTGCCCTGTAGGCAGGAAGGGGGTAGAAGTGCCCGGTGGGCAGGAAGGGGGTAGAAGTGCCCGGTAGGCAGGAAGGGGGTAGAAGTGTCCGGTGGGCAGGAAGAGGGTAGAAGTGCCCGGTGGGCAGGAAGAGGGTAGAAGTGCCCGGTAGGCAGGAAGGGGGTAGAAGTGTCCGGTGGGCAGGAAGAGGGTAGAAGTGCCCGGTGGGCAGGAAGAGGGTAGAAGTGCCCGGTAGGCAGGAAGGGGGTATAAGTGTCCGGTGGGCAGGAAGAGGGTAGAAGCGCCCGGTGGGCAGGAAGAGGGTAGAAGCGCCCGGTAGGCAGGAAGAGGGTAGAAGTGCCCGGTGGGCAGGAAGAGGGTAGAAGTGCCCGGTAGGCAGGAAGGGGGTAGAAGTGTCCGGTGGGCAGGAAGAGGGTAGAAGTGCCCGGTGGGCAGGAAGAGGGTAGAAGTGCCCGGTAGGCAGGAAGGGGGTAGAAGTGTCCGGTGGGCAGGAAGAGGGTAGAAGTGCCCGGTGGGCAGGAAGAGGGTAGAAGTGTCCTGTAGGCAGGAAGGGGGTAGAAGTGCCCAGTGGGCAGGAAGAGGGTAGAAGTGCCCGGTAGGCAGGAAGAGGGTAGAAGTGCCTGGTAGGCAGGAAGGAGGTAGAAGTGCCCGGTAGGCAGGAAGGGGGTAGAAGTGCCCGGTAGGCAGGAAGGGGGTAGAAGTGTCCTGTAGGCAGGAAGAGGGTAGAAGTGCCCTGTAGGCAGGAAGGGGGTAGAAGTGCCCGGTGGGCAGGAAGAGGGTAGAAGTGCCCGGTAGGCAGGAAGGGGGTAGAAGTGCCCGGTAGGCAGGAAGGAGGTAGAAGTTCCCTGTAGGCAGGAAGGGGGTAGAAGTGCCCGGTGGGCAGGAAGGGGGTAGAAGTGCCCGGTAGGCGAGGGGTTAAATAACATATGTGAGTCTGGCTTAGGTGTGTAATCCTACTACAAATACGTGCTGATTTCCACAAAACAATCCGTGAAAAATACAAAATGATAAAAAAATATATAAAAATAGTCCACACAGTGATTCGTTCTCCTCCTGTGCTCCTTCACCAGAGTGCGCTCACCTGATTTCTATGACCAAACCGTCAAGTGAGATCAAAAACAGCTTGTGTCCCTTTACATGGACTTGTAGATGAATGGAGATACATATCCCTGTCCCAGACGGATGGATGAGTGGATGAGTGGAGTATTTCCCTTTTTACAGCAGGGGGTCTTGCTGTTTTCTAGAGACCTAGTTTCCTGGATTCGGGTGGATGGATGGACTTATCCCACTCTCCTCTGGGGGGGGGGGGGTGTCTCTCTCCTTATAGATTGATCTCTCCATGTGCATAAGGGGGTAAGGGGCATAATAGGCAGGAAGGGGGTAGAAGTGCCCGGTAGGCAGGAAGGGGGTAGAAGCGCCCAGTAGGCAGGAAGGGGGTAGAAGCGCCCGGTAGGCAGGAAGGGGGTAGAAGCGCCCGGTAGGCAGGAAGGGGGTAGAAGTGCCCGGTAGGCAGGAAGGGGGTAGAAGTGTCCGGTGGGCAGGAAGAGGGTAGAAGTGCCCGGTGGGCAGGAAGAGGGTAGAAGTGCCCGGTAGGTAGGAAGGGGGTAGAAGTGTCCGGTGGGCAGGAAGAGGGTAGAAGTGCCCGGTAGGCAGGAAGGGGGTAGAAGTGTCCGGTGGCCAGGAAGAGGGTAGAAGCGCCCGGTGGGCAGGAAGAGGGTAGAAGTGCCCGGTAGGCAGGAAGAGGGTAGAAGTGTCCTGTAGGCAGGAAGGGGGTAGAAGTGCCCGGTGGGCAGGAAGAGGGTAGAAGTGCCCGGTAGGCAGGAAGAGGGTAGAAGTGTCCGGCAGGCAGGAAGAGGGTAGAAGTGCCCGGTAGGCAGGAAGAGGGTAGAAGTGTCCGGTAGGCAGGAAGGAGGTAGAAGTGCCCGGTAGGCAGGAAGAGGGTAGAAGTGCCCGGCAGGCAGGAAGGAGGTAGAAGTGCCCGGTAGGCAGGAAGGGGGTAGAAGTGCCCGGTAGGCAGGAAGAGGGTAGAAGTGTCCGGTAGGCAGGAAGGAGGTAGAAGTGCCCGGTAGGCAGGAAGAGGGTAGAAGTGCCTGGCAGGCAGGAAGGGGGTAGAAGTGCCCGGTAGGCAGGAAGGGGGTAGAAGTGCCCGGTAGGCAGGAAGAGGGTAGAAGTGCCCGGCAGGCAGGAAGGAGGTAGAAGTGCCCGGTAGGCAGGAAGGAGGTAGAAGTGCCCGGTAGGCAGGAAGAGGGTTATGAAATGAAAGAATATAATATAGCGCCTTATCTCCTTTTAAAAGTATTTATTAGGCTTCATATAACGCACTCACATTTTAAAATTCATAAAATGCAATGATATAGAATGCTCTATGTGTTTTCCACACTCCGTATACTTGCTGTGTATTTTCCTTTAAGCATCGTGACGTCAGAGCCCCTCCCCTACGCGTTACGCCACCGGGTCACGTGGCTTCATCAGGGGGGAAATGATTGGATGGCACAACGCTCATTGACCAGGCTCTGCACTCTCCAGTTTTAGTAAATAACTCCCCCATGGTGTCTGAACCAAAACTAATTGTATGATATCCCTGGTGATGCCCGAACTTCCGATATAAGTCAATGAGCATTGTGCTGTCCAATCATATAGACCCGGTGGGTTTATCATATATTTCACTTAAATTTAGCAAACCCTTTTTTATTTTTTTTCCTTTTTTTTCTTTTATTATTTATTTTTTTATATTTATGCATTTATTTATTTAATAATTTATTCACTTAAATATTTTCTTTTTGTATTTTTTTTTGTTTCTTGTAACACATGGGTAGTAAGGGTGTTTTTGGTTTTTGGTCTTTGTGCCACACATGGGCAATAAGGGTGTTTTTTGTTAGTTTTTTTGTTTTGTTTTTTTACATTTCTTTTTCTTATATTATTATTAGTTTGTTTTCTTTTTTTTAATTTTTTTTTGTTATTATTATTACGATAATGGTTTGCACACATTTTTTTCTTTAGGTATATTGCCCCATATTGGGTTGTCTTTCACATCTCAATCCTGATTTTTATCAGAACAAAATGTTATTGGTCCGTTTGATTGGAACAATTTTTGACTGCAGCTGATTGGAGCTTTTTCAAGCCACCCTAGCTATATATAATCAGGGCTAATAAGCTCATTTTTTTTCGCTCACAGCCATCAAGCATGCTTCTTTGGATAGACCTGTGGGTTTATCATATAGTCCACTTAGTTTTTGCAACTCTTTGTTTTATTTATTTATATTTATGCATTTATTTATTTATTCACTTAAAAATATTTTTTTGTTTCTTGTAACACATGGTTAGTAAGGGTGTTTTTGGTTTTAGGTCTCTGTGCCACACATGGTAATAAGGGTTTTTTTTTTTTTTTGTGTTTTATTTCTTTAGTTTCTTTTTTTATATTATTATTATTATTATTATTAGTTTTCTGTTTTTATTTTTTTTAATTTACTATAATGGTTTGCACACGTTTTCTTCTTTAGGTATATTGCCCCATATTGGGCTGTCTTTCACATTTCAATCCTGATTTTTATCAGATTATCATTTTCTCACACAAATTCCTTGTGGTCATCGCTTCGCACTCATAGTAGGTGCGTCTAGTTCTTAAAATGTCTGGAGGGTTTTATATACAATTGATATTAATATTGCTTTTTATTATTTACATTGCAGCACTGTCCTATCAGTACCAGCCAGCAGGTAATCTTGTTGACGGTGCATTTGGATGGGGCCCCTTCAGGATGTGTTTGGGTGGAATTTATCATCCACTGGTCTTAGTTTTTTTTTTTTTTTGTTTCATCATTTTTTGCCTGAGATATATGAGAAATCCGTGGCTGTGTTCACATACAGTGACACCCCCCCCCCCCCTCTCTCCTTCTGTTCCAAGGAAAACCTGCTGTTACAGTTCTGCCCCCCCGCTGAGCTCACTCACATTCTGCCCCCCCGCTGATGTCAGTAAATACAAATAAAGTGTCGCTTTGTGTGCTGTGTGCCCTGCTGTGTGCCCTGGGCCTTGCTGTGTGCCCTGTGCCCTGCTGTGTGCCTTGCTGTGTGCCCTGTGCCCTGCTGTGTGCCTTGCTGTGTGCCCTGTGCCTTGCTGTGTGCCTTGCTGTGTGCCCTGTGCCCTGCTGTGTGCCCTGTGCCCTGCTGTGTGCCTTGCTGTGTGCCCTGTGCCTTGCTGTGTGCCTTGCTGTGTGCCCTGTGCCCTGCTGTGTGCCTTGCTGTGTGCCCTGTGCCTTGCTGTGTGCCCTGTGCCTTGCTGTGTGCCCTGTGCCCTGCTGTGTGCCTTGCTGTGTGCCCTGTGCCTTGCTGTGTGCCCTGTGCCCTGCTGTGTGCCTTGCTGTGTGCCCTGTGTCTTGCTGTGTGCCCTGTGCCTTGCTGTGTGCCCTGCCGTGTGCCCTGTGCCTTGCTGTGTTCCCTGCTATGTGCCCTGTGCCCTGCTGTGTGCTCTGCTGTGTGCCTTGCTGTGTACCCTGCTGTGTGCTCTGCTGTGTGCCTTGCTGTGTGCCCTGTGCCTTGCTGTGTGCCCTGCCGTGTGCCCTATGCCTTGCTGTGTGCCCTGCTGTGTGCCCTGTGCCTTGCTGTGTGCCTTGCTGTGTGCCCTGCTGTGTGCTCTGCTGTGTGCCTTGCTGTGTGCCCTGTTGTGTGTGTGTGTGTGACCTGTACTATGCTGTGTACCCTGCTGTATGTCATGTGCCATGTTCTGTGCCCTGTACCCTGCTGTGTGCCATGCACTGTACTACATTCAGTGCTGGATGTTCTGGAACTGCGTTACCCCGCATTCCCACTGAAAATAGCTGTGTGTGTATATATATATATTTTTTTTTTTACTTATGCTTTGTCATTTTTTAATTTTATTTTTTTAATATACCTGTGCCTAAACACAGACGGCACTTTCCTTCTACATAAAAGCGTTGTCAAGGGGAGTACCGCCTTAGTATGCTGCGCTTAACATACACACAGTGGGGCAAAAAAGTATTTAGTCCGCCACCAATTGTACAAGTTCTCCCACTTACAAAGATGAGAGAGGCCTGTAATTGGCATCATAGGGAGACCTCAACTATGAGAGACAAAATGAGAAAACAAATCCAGACAATCCCATTGGCTGATCTGGAAAGAATATATTTGCAAATTATGGTGGAAAATAAGTATTTGGTGAATATGAAAAGTTCATCTCAATACTTTGTTATATATCCTTTGTTGGCAATGACAGAGGTCAGACGTTTCCTGGAAGTCTTCACAAGTTTGGCACACACTGTTGCTGGTATGTTGGCCCATCCTCCATGCAGATCTCCTCTAGAGCAGTGATGTTTTGGGGCTGTCGCTGGGCAACACGGACTTTCAACTCCCTCCAAAGGTTTTCTATGGGGTTGAGATCTGGAGACTGGCTAGGCCACTCCAGGACCTTGAAATGCTTCTTACGAAGCCACTCCTTTGTTGCCCGGGCGGTATGTTTGGGATCATTGTCATGTTGGAAGACCCAGCCACGTTTCATCTTCAATGCCCTTGCTGATGGAAGGAGGTTTGCACTCAAAATCTCACGATACATGGCCCCATTCATTCTGTCCTGTACATGGATCAGTCGTCCTGGTCCCTTTGTGGAGAAACAGCCCCAAAACATGATGTTGCCACCCCCATGCTTCACAGTAGGTATGGTGTTCTTTGGATGCAACTCAGCATTCTCTCTCCTCCAAACATGACAAGTTGTGTTTCTACCAAACCGTTCTATTTTGGTTTCATCTGACCATATGACATTCTCCCAATCCTCTTCTGGATCATCCAAATGCTCTCTAGCAAACTTCAGACGGGCCGGACATGTACTGGCTTAAGCAGGGGGACACGTCTGGCACTGCAGGATCTGAGTCCCTGGCGGCATAGTGTGTTACTGATGGTAGCCTTTGTTACGTTGGTCCCAGCTCTCTGCAGGTCATTCACTAGGTCCCCCCGTGTGGTCCTGGGATTTTTGCTCACCGTTCTTGTGATCATTTTGACCCCACGGGGTGAGATCTTGCGTGGAGCCCCAGATCGAGGGAGATTATCAGTGGTCTTGTATGTCTTCCATTTTCTAATTATTGCTCCCACAGTTGATTTGTTCACACCAAGCTGCTTGCCTATTGCAGATTCAGTCTTCCCAGCCTGGTGCAGGTCTACAATTTTGATTCTGGTGTCCTTTGACAGCTCTTTGGTCTTCACCATAGTGGAGTTTGGAGTGTGACTGTTTGAGGTTGTGGACAGGTGTCTTTTATACTGATAACAAGTTCAAACAGGAGCCATTGATACAGGTAATGAGTGCAGGACAGAGGAGCCTCTTAAAGAAGAAGGTCCAGGTCTGTGAGAGCCAGAAATCTTGCTTGTTTGTAGGTGACCAAATACTTATTTTCCACCGTAATTTGCAAATAAATTCTTTCCAGATCAGCCAATGAGATTGTCTGGATTTGTTTTCTCATTTTGTCTCTCATAGTTGAGGTCTCCCTATGATGCCAATTACAGGCCTCTCTCTTCTTTGTAAGTGGGAGAACTTGCACAATTGGTGGGGACTAAATACTTTTTTGCCCCACTGTATACGTCATGTTACAGTATATGTCATATTGAGTGAACCTGGATTTTGATGCCCCCCTCCCCCATTTAGCAGAAAGTTTTTCCTTTTCTCCTTCTCCGTGCTGCTCTGCCATTGGATGCCACGAGAGGTAATCCTGTGGAGTCACATGATGTGAATAATGCTACAAAGACAGTTTATAAAGCATTTTGTTGCTAGAAGTCAGACCAGTACACTCTCAGAATGTATCACTTTATTAGTATCGGTGTGATTCATATGAAAAGAACACAAAAGATTCCATTTACAAAACAAGGAGGAATATTACTTCCCTCACCAAGTGTGGAAGAGAACAAACTGAAATGCTGAACACCAAATATCCCTCAGGTTGTCCATATCCTGATATATCTGTGATGAACTGGGAACATGGAAGTCGTGTTCCACAAATTGTAAAGAAAATTAAAAAAACAAATGACAGCCAGCGAGAACATTGACCATGAACTGGCGCTGATACATCTGCAATTACTGCGTAATGACATTTCCATATAAAGCGTACTTAATAGAATTCCAGTTGATGATGTTCCCTGAAGTCCCAGAATTTCCTTTGTAGACCTTTTGGATGGCATGGGGAGGTAAAACATAATTCCACAGTTGGACATCTGAAATTTCACCCACCAAGCTTTGTTTGGCGTCAAAACTGGACCCGAATTTGTCTTGGTCTTGGCCCAGGATCACCCTTCCACCTGGAAGAACCTGATGACCTTTCCGGTAAATTTTACTGGCAGAGCGCTTGCCATCGAACCAAAAGGCCGTCAAGCCTGACGAAGACTCCCAGGTCACGCAGATATGATTCCCAAAGGTGCTGAGGCTGGGTAAGGAGAATTTTGCTGCAAGTTCACTGCTGCCGAGATACAGGGAAAGCTGGCCGTCTAGTTCTCTCCAAACATTTAACTCATCTCGGTCATTGTGATAGGAGAAGAGGATGACCTCCCGGCGGCCGGACAACTCGGTGGAGACGCGGAGACAAAGGGTGAACTTGGTCAAGTCTATCGGTACACTTGGGTGTAAGACTGCGTAATCCTGAATGCCTTCCTCTGGAAATACTAATGATTGTCCACTAAGACCTGAAGAAAAAGCACAAATATTAAAGTGGCTCTACAGGCTCAAGGTTTTTGACCATCACGTATAAAAAAAAAAAAAAAAAAGTCCAATCCTGATCAAGTGTGTATGAGATTCTCAGCTCTCCTGGGTCTGTACCTCCTCCCACTGTCAATCACAGCCAGTGAACCAATGAGGAGAGAGCAGGGGTGGGGCCAAGCCGCACTCTATTGTGTGAATAGACACAGAGCAGAAGCTCAGGAGCGAGCCTGCTCAAGTGCCCCCATAGCAAGCTGCTTGTTCTGGGGAACCAAGGAGTACTTGCATGGCCACTAAAGGAGCACATTAAGGAGGACTTGCAGGGCTTCGAAAGGAATACACCAAGGAGGACTTGCAGGGCTTCTAAAGGAGCACACCAAGGAGGACTTGGATGGCCTCTAAAGGAGCACACCAAGGAGGACTTGCATGGCCTCTAAAGGAGCACACCAAGGAGGATTTGGATGGCCGCTAAAGGAGCACACCAAAGAGGACTTGCATGGCCACTGAAGGAGCACACTAAGGAAGACTTTCATGGCCACTAAAGGAGTACACCAAGGAGGACTTGCATGGCCTCTAAAGGAGTACACCAAGTAGGACTTGCAGGGCCTCTAAAGGAGCACACCAAGGAGGACTTGCATGGCCACTAAAGGAATACACTAAGGAAGACTTGGATGGCCACTAAAGAAGCACACCAAAGTGGACTTGCATGGCTACTAAAAGAGTACACCAAGGAGGACTTTGATGGCCACTAAGGAGCACACCAAGGATGACTTGGATGGACACTAACGGAGCACAGGAAAGAAGACTTGCAGGGACTCTAAAGGAGCACACCAAAAAGGGCTTGGATGGCCACAAAAGGAGCACACCAAGGAGGACTTGGATGGCCACTAAAGGAACACACTAAGGAGGACACCAAAAATGTCTAAAGCAGTCTTCAAGGTGGGACTTTGTTTCTTGCTTTAAAGGAAACCTGTAGTAGGAGGAATGCAAAGCTACAGAAATGATTGTCAATGGACTAGAGACCAGATCTGGGACTTACCTTCTCTCATTACTACCTTCTCGGTTATTTCCGGCAGAGGATTTTCTGAAAGTGAAAAAGATACAACAAGCGTTTTTGAAGATGTAAACAAAACGGTCACACTGTTCCTCCAACTGCTTCCATGGAAAATAATTTTTCATCATTTCAGAGCTACTTTAACTCTTCTATCGGAATTTCTTTTGCATTTTTTGCTTGCATTAAAAAGAGAAAAAATTTTAGATCAGAAGATTACATAAAACCCCAAAACCTATTTCGTTCTGAAAGCAGACACTCAAGAGAACAGTGATAGTTCCAGTTTTTTGTGTGTGGTTTGAAATGTGTTTTTATTACAAAATATATGCAAACAATTAAAAAATACATTTAAATATACTGTATGTCTTTATGGAAGAAAAATATTTGAAATGTATTTTAAAAATATTCTTCCCAAATATATTGTCATATATTTGAAATGCTACAATTTTGGCCGTATTAAATATATTTCATAAATAATAAAAAAAATATATATATCATGTTGAAATGTGTTTTCATTACAAAATATTTGCAAAAAAAAATACATTTCAAATATACCGTATGTCTTTAAAACTACAAATCTACATTTTTGGAATGCGTTTACAAATCTATGTAAAAATATACGCTAAAATGACTTTTTTATATGTTAAAAAAAATCTGAATATATTTTTAAAAACTTTTTAAACATATTCAGATTGATTTTTTTTTCCACATAAAAAGTGATATTAACATGTATTTTTACTTATATTTGTAAATGCATTCCAAAAATGTAGATTTGTAGTTTTAAAGACCTACAGTATATTTGAACATTTTTTAAAAATATTTTTCATATAATTTGTAAAAAGAGTGTTCCTCCTGGATCAACTATGGGTGTAGGATTATAACATTTTTTTTATTCTATGGTTGAACTGGATGGACTTTTGTCTTTTTTCAGCCAGACTAACTATGTAACTGTGAATCTAATGATTTGGAGGGCGGGGCCAAAACTTTTTGCAATATAGTGTATTTGGGTTTAATTTTTTTACAACATACTAATGTCCCTTATATGATGCATTTTTTTTGATGATAGGTTCTCCTTAATGAGACATCAGGGGTCCAAAAGACCCCTGATGTCTCAGCTGTCCTCCAGTGAAGGTAATGCAGTGTGGACCGCACTCCCTTAGCTCCTTCCTCCACGGAGGCGGAGGAAAGGGACAGTAGGGCCCCAGAAGTGACGATTGATATGCCGGGTCATTGTACTTGTGCTGTTACAACCTCCAGACATCTCACCTTCGGGGGGCGCCGGCAGACCGAACACTTGGACTTCGCAGAGAGAGAGCTTCTCTTCCCGGTCCGGTATGATCACCGTCACGTATTTCCCCTTCATTCCTTTACAGTTGAACATGGCGGTCTCTCCGGGGCCCAGCGAATAGATGACCGCACACCTGTCCAAATACCACATTTAAAGAATCAAATTTTTTCGGAATTTTCCAAATTTCCCAATCACAATAGTAACCAATTTCAACGAACCCAAAATAGATATGAAAATACAGTAAGGCGTACAAGGTGAAGATTCCTACTTAGGCTGCTGAATACAATAGAATAAAACATAGAATATAAAATAATAAAAAATAGAATACACTAGAGAGTAAAACAGAACATAAAAGAATAGACCAAAATAAAATATTTGATTTATTCAAATTGGAAAACAATTTTGAATTAAAAAATGAATGCAAATTTGAAATGGATCATATTGCAATAAATACAGTAAGGTATAAAAGTAGCGTAAGATGATCAGGGGCGGACTGACCATTGGGAAACTCGGGCACTTCCCGAGAGCCTGGGGTCAGTAGGGGGCCCCATGAGATGCCTCTGGTACCTTTTTTTTTCATAGGCTTTTTTGAGTTTGGGCAAGGACATGGGTCCCATGATCCCCTATTGCCCGTGGGCCCTATGAGTTGTCAGTCCGCCCCTGAAGATGAGGATTCCTACTTAGGCTGCTGAATAAAATAAAATATAGAGAAGAAGATATAAACATAAAATAGAATAGATTAGAAAGGAATCGAACAAACCAGAAACATTTGTTTTCAGAATTTGTTTTGTATATTGGAATTTCTTTTGAATATTTGTTATTTTCGAATCAAATTCAAAATGGAAACATATTGCAATAAATACAGGGGGCACAATTCCTTCCAGTGACACAAATGATACGGGCCAATGACACCAATCATGGGGCACAATTCCTTCCAGTGACACAAATGATAGGGTCCAATGACACCATTGATGAGGCAGAATTCTCCTCAGTGTCACAAATGATAGGATCCGATGACACCAATGATGGGGCACAATCCCTTCCAGTGACACAAATGATAGGGTCCAATGACACCATTGATGAGGCAGAATTCTCCTCAGTGTCAAAATGATAGGGTCCAATGACGGTGCACAATTCCTTCCAGTGACACAAATGATAGGGTTCAATGACACCAATGATGGGGCACAATCCCTTCCAGTGACACAAATGATAGGGTCCAATGACATCAACAATGGGACACAATTCCCCCAATGACACCAAACAACGGGGCATTATTTCTTTCCCACTGACGTCAGGACCTTTTCTACTTCCATTGGCCCTCAAAGTCTGAAGGACAGTAAATTGGCCCCTTTTGTTTAGAAAGTCTGGGGACCCCAGAGCTGAAGGAACATTTGTGAGGTCCGGCACTGATGTTGGATGAGAAGGCCTGGCTCACCATCAGCCTTCCAATTCAACCCAAAGGTGACCAGTAGGGTGGAGGTCAGGTGTCGGTCCCGAATGATTGACACATAGTATGTTGTGGGTCCAAAAGATGTTTTAGGTTCTAAAATTAGCTTTTGGGCTTTTTTCTTAACATAGGAAAGCATTTTGATTATTTTTATTTCATACCCACCTGGGATTGGTCCCCCATTCTCTGGAATCTCCTATCCGGATCTCGGCCTCGTTGATCCGCTCCCAACAACAGTCCTCCCTGTTGGTGACACCCACAGAGAAGACTACATGGACCTCCTTCAGATCTACTGTCCACCAAGGACGTAATTCAAAGATAGTTTGGCTGCACTGCATCTTGGAATAGTCGCCGGAAAGAGACCCACCAATGGAGTTCCTGGAATCCCCAAAATGGTTGTAGAGGCTGGACTGGGAGGAGACTCCTTTTAGGGCCACATTAGGTGCTGAAAAGGTAAACAAAAAAAAACAATAGAGTTAGAAATGTTCCCGGAGGGACCTGAACCCTAACGGTACTTGTGTGGGTCTCGTATTTATAAACCCCTTACCCTGCGGTCACACCCATCTGACTTCCGGGGAAGTCGCACCATTTCGGATGTTATTCCAACTTGAGGTGCGACTGGCAAGGCATCGAGCCTAGAGGTCTATGCAGGTCGCACCTGAAGTGGCGCATGAACTACTAGAGAAATCGGTGCGCTCCAAGCAGGTGGGAATCGCACCAATAGGACCGCTTTAATTGAGGAGGAAAACGGGGTGTGACTTGCAAGTCGCGTGGCAGTGTGACCGGGTCGCCAAATCACATCATTGGAATTTCAGCGGTTATACCGAGATGATGCCGGCATCATCCTGGTGCTGGGGGTCGGCAATCATAGCCCCACTGTTGGTGTCGGTGGAAAGAATGGCGCCTTATTGTTGTTGTCAGTAGGAGGAAATAATGCCCCAAAGGCCACATAAAGGCAAGCAAAGAGCCTCATTCCGCCCTGGGGCCACAGTCTGGAGACTCCCGATGGAAAGGAAACTTACCTCCATCTGGAACTTCTGGTAGGTTGGCATCCATACTGATGAGTTTTCCTGGAAAACAAAAGTGACGGGAAAAACGTTTCATATCTGACATAGTTCTAGACTTCACTGCATTAAAATAGACCCCTCCCCCTCCAGATGATCCCCCTGCCCCCTTCAGAGGATTCCCCCCCTCCCCCTCCAGAGGATTTTCCTCCCTCCCCCTCCAGAGGATTTTCCCCCCTCGCCCTCCAGAGGATTTTCCCCCCTCGCCCTGTAGAGGAGATTTCCCCCCCATCGCCCTCCAGAGGATTTTCAGCCCTTGCCCTCCAGAGGAGATTTCCCCCCCTCACCCTCCAGAGGATTCCCCCTCCTCGCCCTCCAGAGGATTCCCCCTCTCCCCCTCCAGAGGATCCCCCCCTCCAGAGGATTCCCCCCCTCCAGAGGATTTTCCCCCCCTCACCCTCCAGAGGATCCCCCTTCCCCTCCAGAGGATTCCCCGCCCTCGCCCTCCAGAGGATTCTCCCCCTCCAGAGGATTCCCCCCCCCTTGCCCTCCAGAGGATCCCCCCTCCCCCTCCAGAGGATTCCCTGCCCTCGCCCTCCAGAGGATCCCCCTCCAGAGGATTCCCCGCCCTCGCCCTCCAGAGGATCCCCCCTCCAGAGCATTCCCCCTCTCGCCCTCCAGAGGATCCCTCTCCTGTGCTTCCAGATGATCCTCCCCCCTCGCCCTCCAGAGGATTCCCCCCTCGCCCTCCAGATGATTCCCCCCTCCCCCTCCAGAGGATTCCCCCCTCCCCCTCCAGAGGATTCTCCCCCTCCAGAGGATTCCCCCCCCCTTGCCCTCCAGAGGATTCCCCCCTCCCCCTCCAGGGGATCCCCCACTCCCCTCCAGAGGATTCCCCCCTCTTCCTGACCAGGCCACTTTTTGCGATACGGCACTGCATTACTTTCCATGACAATTGCGCGGTCGTGCAGCGCAGCACCCAAATTAAAATGATGTCCTTTTCCCCCCACAAATAGAGCTTTCTTTCAGTGGTATTTCATCTGTACGGGTTTTACATTTTTTGCACCATAAACAAAAAAAAGACCGACAATTTTGAAAAAAAAAAACATTTTTGACTTTTTTGCTATTAAACACATCCAGTAAAAAAAATTAAAAAGTCAAATTTCGGCCAAAATGTCTCCCACTCCTGTCTGCGCTAAACTAGTCTTAACTGTCTTAACTAGTAATGCCGGTGATCATGACTTATAGCGGGACTGCGGCGGGCATTCTGACACTGAAGGGGGGGACTGACTTGGTGTCACTGACATCCCCAGTGACACCAATACAGTGATCAGTGCTAATAAAAAGCCCTGACACTTTACTAATGGCACTGGGCAGGGAGGGGTTAATATCTTGGGGATCAAAGGGTTAACTGTGTGCTGTGTGTTTGCTTCACTGTGGGCATGCTGCTATACAGAGCCATACAAAGCAGCATGTCCTTGCTGACAGGGGAGAGATCTGTATTGTGTTCCTCGGCGATCGCTGGGTGCTGGTGGGTAATCTCCGGCCAGGACCCCGTGATCAAAAGCTGTAGCCGCCGATTTGTGAAAGGCGCATTCATGTCGTATTTGGAAGAAAAAAATAAAAGGGGTCCTGTTCCCCGAAACACTCTTTTGAACCAGAAGAGCTGTCCCGTGTGTGAGATCCTCCGGTTCCTCGGTTTGTGTACAATGCTCTCACTACTTTTACTTTTGTGAGTATTTATTCATATTATTCGGTCATGTTGATCGTGCGCCGGGCGCCCTCCTTGGTGTATTTTGTTTCTACATTGTCAATGCAAAATGATTGAGGAATGGCTTCCACTCGACCCCCAGAAGAACCCCCTCAGGCCGAGCCCATGTGACCTCTACGATTAAGGGCAAAATGGACTAAAAGTCGTTCTGCCACGGTGGGGGACCCAACGGAGGCCATTCATTTGCATTCATTTTGCATTTACAACGCACGAGTCTGTGCGCTGGTCGGTCGCCATTTTCCCGTAGCTTCAGTCATTTGAAGGACAAGTGACAAATCCTACCGTTAGATGTCTCAGGCAATCCGAAGACCTGAACTTCGCACAGGATGAGATGTTCGGTCCGCCTCGGGACTGTCACCGTCACATATCGGCCAACCATTCCATTACAAGAGAAGAAGAGGGACTCTCCAGATTCCATAGAAGTTATCACCCCACACCTGATGATGAGCAGGGCGTAAAAATCAAAGTCCAACCGCATTTATGTATACAAACAATTAGTGCGTTGTACACTAAAAAATCATAAACAATAATCAATCAAATAAATACCGCTACATAAAAGATGTGCATTCCAAACTGTCCACCATGGCAAAGACCAAAGAGCTGTCCAAGGATGTCAGGGACAAGATGGTAGACCTACACAAGGCTGGACTGGGCTACCAAACTATGGCCAAGCAGCTTGGTGAGAAGGTGACAACAGTTGGTGCAATCATTCACAAATGGAAGAAACACAAAACAAGTGTCAGTCTCCCTAGGTCTGGTGCACCATGCAAGATCTCACCTCGTGGGGTGTCAATGATCATGAGAACAGTGAGGAATCATCCCAGAACTACACGTGAGGATCTTGTCAATGATCTCCAGGCAGCTGGGACCACAGTCACCAAGAAAACAATTGGTAACACACTACGCCGACAAGGACTGAAATCCTGCAGTGCCCGCAAGGTCCCTCTGCTCAAGAAAGCCCATGTCCAGGCCCGTCTGAAGTCTGCCACTGAACATCTGAATGATGGAGGAGGACTGGTGGGAAGTGTTGTGGTCAGAGGAGACCAAAATCCATCTCTTTGGCATCAACTCAACTCATCGTGTTTGGAGGAGGAGGAATGCTGCCTATGACCCCAAGAACACCATCCCAACTGTGAAACATGGTGGTGGAAACATTCTGCTTTGGGGGTGTTTTTCTGCTAAGGGGACAGGACAACTGCACTGCATCAAAGGGACGATGGACAGGGCAACATACCCTCAAATCTTGGGTGAGAACCTTCTTCCCTCAGTCAGGGCATTGAAAATGGGTGGTGGATGGGTGTTCCAGCATGACAATGACCCAAAACACACGGCCAAGGCAACAAAGGAGCGGCTCAAGAAGAAGCACATTGAGGTCCTGGAGTGGCCTAGCCAGTCTCCAGACCTTCATCTGATTTGAAAATCTGGCAACGAATGTTAAGCTTCCTCCACAAACGTCAGCCACCAAACCTTAATGACTTGGAGAGGATCTGCCAAGAGGAGTGGGCCAAAATCCCTCCTGAGATGTGTGCGAACCTGGGGGCCAACTCCAGGAAATGTCTGACCTCTGTGATTGCCAGCAAGGGATTTGCCACCAAGTACTAAGTCATGTTTTGTGAAGGGGATCAAATCCTTCTTTCCCTCATAAACATGCAGATCAGTCATCATTTGTTAGACGCATTTCTGCTGAATTTGTTGTTGTATTCTGTGTCTCAGTGTTACACCGAACATTCCATTGTTAGACCGATCATTTCTGTGTGAGGGGCGAACATTCCATTGTTAGACCGATCATTTCTGTGTGAGGGGCGAACATTCAGCATCAGCCGGGGAGCAAATATGCATTTCCTTCACTATATATATATTACAGTACACTGGTACTGACTAGTATTCCAATGTTTCCCTTCTTCTTCAATTGCACGCTAGTACTGACCAGTATTCCAATGTTTCCCTTCTCCCTCAGTTGCACGCTGGTACTGACTAGTATGCCAATGTTTCTCTTCTCCCTCAGTTGCATGCTGGTACTGACTAGTATTCCAATGTTTCCCTTCTCCTTCAATTGCACGCTAGTACTGACTAGTATTCCAATGTTTCCCTTCTCCCTCAGTTGCACGCTGGTACTGACTAGTATTCCAATGTTTCCCTTCTCCCTCAGTTGCACGCTGGTACTGACTAGTATTCCAATGTTTCCCTTCTCCCTCAGTTGCACGCTGGTACTGACTAGTATTCCATTGTTTCCCTTCTCCTTCAATTGCACACTGGTACTGACTAGTATTCCAATGTTTCCCTTCTCCTTCAATTGCACACTGGTACTGACTAGTATTCCAATGTTTCCCTTCTCCCTCCGTTTTTCTCCATCACTGAGATAATGTGACCCCAGCACTGATGGACAGATGCAGGGGAGGGGCAAACAAGGATGCTGTGCATGCAGCTGACATCCTCCTTATCACCTGATGATGTCATTGGTTGTCAGGACGCTGGCGGCTACAAGGGGCCTCAAGGCACCCCTGAAGAAGCCTCAAGGCACCCCAGGGAGCCCGGGCACTCTGGTTGAGAGAGGCTGGTATAGATCAGCCTTACTGAACCTTTTTAACATAGAAGAGCCTTTGAAATAACTTTCTGGTTCCAGGGAATAATATATACTATATCTACATGTAGCACTGCCCCTGTAGGAGTCACTGAAGTTTTGGGTTCCCCTATAGTCCTGCACAGCCAGACAATTTTTCACAGTAAACAGTCCTCGAGCTTGTTTTTTTTTTTTAAGTTTTATTAGGGGTATTGGACTTGGATGGGGTTGAGGGGTGTATGGGATGCTCATCTGCAACTGAGGACAACTCTTTAGCAACTGTGTACAAGTTTCTTTACAGCAAAAAAGGTTTTCTTCCTGGAGAGCTCTCCAGCTTCCCCTGATGTACCACCCCAGACCCCAGATGAATCCTCTCCTCATCCAGCTGTACTGGGTGAATCCCTGGGCAAAGGGACCTAAAATCTGTCTCTTTAGACCAAACAGTTCCAAAAGTGGGTTAGTCAGGTTTCCCACCCAAATGCCTTTTCCCCTTATCCGGCCCAGGGAGTGTAAGAGTACTCACTCTTCCTCTCCTGTGAGCTTGTTTGGTTGGTGGTTGCCTTCAGGCCTTCTGCTGGTCTGGCTCCTTCCCTGCTGCACAGATGGTCCTCTCTCATGGGACTGCTGAAGTTGAGAGATCCTTTTTTCCAGCCTCAGCCTGGAGGTGGGCCCCTTTCCCTATGGGCCCCCTCCCTGGCTCCTGCATTCCACCTCTCACTTCATCTTCCACCTGAACTCTCCTGCTGCTGAGTAGGCTCTGTCACACATAAAGGCTGCCCTGGCCCCATGCCAAGCCTCCTGCTTGGGGATTGGCCAGGGTCCCTTAAGTGTGCAGGCCAGCCCCTCCTCACCCCCAACCACTGAGTTCCAGAGACTTCTCCAAGTCTCTAGATCAGGGGGAGGTATGAGGGAAGTGGCCTGCAGAGCCCTCAGCCCTGACCTAAATTGACTTGGCTGACTCACATCCAGGCTAACTCATGCCCAGGCTGCTACTCAGCCTTTCTTAGTAAAAAAACACCTATCTGGCGCCCCCTGGCTGTCTAGAGGGGGATGCTACATACAGTTCACAGTACATCAGCACAACGGCCACTGGGAAGAATGCTTCTTACACTTTTGATCATTGGGGAGAACTCTATCCCTAAGATCATTGTTGTCAGCGGTTAACTATCTGAGAGGCAGAAATTGCTAACTGCTCAAGAAATAAAAAGTAAGGCATTCCTAATATTTTTTTCTAAAAACTGTTACTTTCCAAGTAAACCTGACCTTGGATTTGACACTCCTCCATTTTCCACCGAGTTCCCAATACGAATTTCCGCTCCAATAATTCTCTCTTTGCAACATTCCAGCACCCGATTAGTGATGACGACGGAGAAGATCTGGTAGGCTGCTTTCAGGTCCACCATCCACCAAGGCGACAGCTCTCTTTGGGTGATCGAACATTGCCCCACGATGTGATTATTGGCCAGGGAGCCATCATTGGCGTTACCAGCTTCTCCAGAAGAAGAAAATGTGCTGGACTGGGAGGCCGTGCCATTCAGGGCTACATTCCGAACTGGAGAGATACCGAATTGAAACGTTAACCAAAACTTTCACAAAGATTATACAAGACCCAAATCCCCAAATGTATATCGTTCACAAACAGTAACTGGGATACACTTTTTGTTACCTTCAGTCTCTTTGAAGGTTCCCAATATTTCTTTTCAAGGATCATACATTCGTATATTTAACCTGCTGATGACTCAATATATCTCACTTACTTATTCCCAAGAAACTTCAAAATCTATATCAATACTAGGCATAATCCTAGACTCCCATCTGTCCTTTCAGCTCCAAATCCAATCACTGTCCAAATCGTGTAGACTTCACCTCCGCAACATCTCCAAGATACAACCGTTCCTAACCTCGGAAACCACCAAGCAACTTATTCACTCCCTTGTTATCTCTCACCTTGACTATTGTAACTCCCTCCTCATTGGCTGACCTCATCGCAGGCTATCCCCTCTTCAGTCTATCATGAATGCTGCTGCCAGACTCATCCACCTTACCAACCGTTCTGTATCTGCCACCCCTCTCTGCCAATCCCTCCATTGGCTTCCATTCAGTGTCCTCCACCCCTCTCTGCCAATCCCTCCACTGGCCCCCATTCAGTGTCCTCCACCCCTCTCTGCCAATCCCTCCACCTGCTTCCACTCAGTGTCCTCCATCCCTCTCTGCCAATCCCTCCACTGGCCCCCATTCAGTGTCCTCCACCCCTCTCTGCCAATCCCTCCACTGGCCCCCATTCAGTGTCCTCCACCCCTCTCTGCCAATCCCTCCACTGGCTTCCACTCAGTGTCCTCCAACCCTCTCTGCCAATCCCTCCACTGATCTCCATTCAGTGTCCTCCACCCCTCTCTGCCAATCCCTCCACTGGTCTCCACTCAGTGTCCTCCACCCCTCTCTGCCAATCCCTCCACTGGCCTCCATTCAGTGTCCTCCACCCCTCTCTGCCAATCCCTCCACTGGCTTCCACTCAGTGTCCTCCACCCCTCTCTGCCAATCCCTCCACTGGCATCCACTCCGTGTCCTCCACCCCTCTCTGCCAATCCCTCCACTGGCTTCCCATTGCCCAACGGATAAAATTCAAAACACTAACAATAACATATAAAGCCATTTATAACTCTGCCCCAAATTACATCACCAATCTTGTCTCCAAATATCACCCAAACTGTACTCTCCGCTCCTCGCAAGACCTCCTACTCTCTAGCTCCCTTGTCTCCTCCTCCCATGCTCATCTCCAGGACTTCTCCAGAGCCTCCCCCATTCTCTGAAACTTTCTACCCCAATTTATCAGACTATTGCCTACTCTGCTCACTTTAAGGCGATCTCTGAAAACCTATTTCTTCAGGGAAGCCTATCCCGCCCTCAGCTACTAATGGAATCTTCTACTCTTCCAACCACTCCATCCCCCACAGTTACTACCTTTTTGTACCACCAGCCCCTCCCTCCTAGATTGTAAGCTCCCTCTTGTATTGAACTGTATTGTTTCTGTATTGTCTCCCGTTATATTGTAAAGCGCTGAGGACACTGTTGACGCCATAAATCCTAATAATACTCCTCTAACATCTCTCAGGGTCTGTGGTGACAACACCTCCCTGCCATTGTTTAAGAAACTTAAAATTGTTAACAGTCAGGCGAAGACTATTATACATGGTAGCCAACTTTCCCAGCCCAGAAGATATATAGTTACAAAGTTAGTCTGGCTGAAAAAAAGACAAAAACCCATCCAGTTCAACTATAGAGAAAAAAAAAAGTTGATCAGGGTCCTGTTCACGGCAGGAGTTCTGGAAGATCTGGCATTTCTGCCAGTACTCTACTTGGCCGCAGAAGTACACATCAGCCTCAGTCTGCTGCCAGATGGCCTTTATAAGGAGGCTCATCACTTCCTCTGGTTGCTGGATGATCTCTAGCTCCCCCTGCCCTGTTCCTGTTTCCTGTGATTCTGACCTGTGATTTCCTGTTAGCGACTCGGCTTGCTCCTGGACCTGTCTACTCTGATTTACCCCTGATCCGACCTCGGCCTGGCTAACGGATACTCTCTCTCTCTCTCTCTCTCTCTCTCGCTCCTCTGTGTATGATCTCGGCTATCCCATCTGACTACGTCTGCTCTGATTCCCACCTGGTACCTGACCTTGGCTTGAACCGACTACCCAGTGCACATCTAAATCCTGGAAGGGCTTGCACACCACGCACAGGCGCCTCCTGTCTGCAGACCTATCTCCGTGCACCAGCTGTGCTTCTGAGTGGATCACCAACCAGCACTCCTACAGGCGACCTGTGCAACTTTGGGCCCGACTCCCGCTGTCCCACTCTCAGGGGAGTCTGGAACTTAGCCGCAAGGGAAGCCCTCTCTCCACTGGCCTCCATCACCAGGTACGTGATACCAACATAGTGTAAGACCTTTCTACAAAGTTTTTTAAAAATGGTAAAAGCACTCACATGTACAATGCGGCATTAGCAAATATAAGCAAACACTATGACCAGCAGAAAATATGGCCTTCGGTACGCGATGACGTCACAGCAGGCTCCGCCCTACACGTTTCGTCACAACTGACGTTGTCTGGGGCATGGGCGCCATACTGGGTCATCGCATATTTATATAAACAGTATGTACATAAGCCTCCTTATGGATTCCATTGGCTAAAGTGCACCAAGCCTCATAATGGGACAGCGTGAGATCCAATCAATGATAAATAATACTGCTGAGCCAGTTAGTAAATGCCGATATAATAACTAAAATATTTGATTAATAAAAATTTACATAAACTAAAAGTGAGAACACAAAAAAAAATCTTAAAAGAGGAAGGATAGAGGGATCAGGAACCAGCATTCACTGACATGTTGATGTATCCGTGTGCATCATTGTGCTCGTCCACACATGTTCAATCCTAGTTATGGTGCCAAGCTGCCTTTTTAAAGGAGGTCTTGATATGTGCCAATCTCTGGACGTTCTTCAGCTACCCGTGACCTGTGTTCCTGTGAACCTGCTCTTGTTATCTGACCTCTCATTGCTGACCTAGCCTGCTTCTGACCTTGCTTGGTGGATTCTGGACTCTGACCCTGGCTTGCCTCTGTTCACACTCTACTGTCTTCCTGGTATCAACCTTGGCCTGCTGCTTGACTACGCTCACTCCTGCTCCTTGTGTATGACTCTGGCTTGGCTACTGACTATGTCCTTGCTGTCCATCCCTGCTGACCCTGACTCACCATCTGCCCATGTTATTGATCCCATCTACCTCTGACTGTGAGTCCTCGTAGTCCCTGTACCTAGCTTTCAAGGTCCAGTTTCAGGGTGCCTTCCTGTGGGTCACCATCCTTGGACTTTCTCTTGTGTGCCTACACTGCTTCTGACTGCTTTCCTGAAACAACTGCTACCTGATTACTGGCACCCATACTTCCTTGTGTCCTGTGCCCCTGTTCCCACACTCAGGGGTACTTGGACCAGTGCTGCATGAGGAAGCCTGTGGCGGAAGTCACTTTGGGTGGGGGGCCCATGGAACACAGCTCACTTTGGAGAGGTCGGGAGACCCCTGTCTCAGCTCCCCATATCCCTCTTATGTGTAAGTCACCCTGTGTCTGTTAGGGGTGCAGTGTGAGATGTCCTGATATTGTGTAGGCATGTATAGGTGGAGTGTGGGGGTTGTCATTGTTTAATGTCATGTGGTTGCATCCCATTGTTCTATTGTGTGTCTTGCTTGGGAGCAAACTATTATGGGATGTATGTGTTTGTGTATTGGCTTGGTGGGGGGTGTCTGCTGAAGTCTCTTGTTACTGGGTGTGTATTGCCCCGCCCTGTGTATATATCTTGTATCTGTGTTAAAATAAAGGAGTCTATTTCCTGATTTATTTCAAGACTGGTCTTGTCTAGTCTCGTATGGTCAGCGGTGGTGTCCGTGGATCTGTGTTCGGACAGGGAAGCGGTTTCTAACGGAAATACCCTAGTGCAGTCTGGGTCGGGTTCCGTTACAAAGCCTTCTTGTCACTTTGGCCTCCAACCAAGGTACGTGACCTTGACACCCGGCAAAAAAGCCCTCTTGCATTTTCTCCATATATACTTATTATATAGGCCTTTTATTCCTTTTTAAAAAATAATTCATTTTAATAATGAATAATAAGAAGACATCTTTATCTGCTCATATAGTGAACCTTCGGAGATATTCCAGTCCCTGAAGCCAATGAACAGAGAGCCCTCGCTAACACACACAGTAAGCTAGAGTCTAAGGCACAATCCTTATCTTACATACACATTTCTTCTCTTCGCTCTTCAACTTGCTCAGCAAACACTTGAACTTCACATAAATTCAAATGTTCTTTTTTTTTGGGTACAACAACAGTGACAAACCGTCCTTCCATCCCATCGCAGTCATAGATGAAGGTCTGTCCATTGGGGATGGAGGCAATCTTAGCACACCTGGAAATGAAAGAAGGAGAACATTGGACTGGGCATCACGATGGACAATGCTAGTGGCAGTAAAAAGGGGTACAATAGAAAAAAATGCTTCAATTATGGAGTTTCTGATCACAAACACTTGTGGGGGAGAACAGAACATCTCAGCATGGAGAAAGAAAGTGTGATTTTTTTTTTCTCATTTTTCCTGCTTTATAGACACAGGGTTGTTTAGTCCCAGATGATTGGACTTCTATATGGCACTGAACATGTGCATGCCGCAAATCTTCATTTTGGATCCATTCGTTAATTGAAGAATTTCATTTCAGATGCATTTGGTATTTTCGGAATCTGTTTCGTATCTTCGGCATTTGTTTAGTTTAATTCAGAATAGCTGGTTGCTAAGGAGCGGGAGGCCGCCCTGTCCTTAACAACCATGGCTCATCTGCCGTCAGTGGGATTCCCTGCTGACAGCAGAATGTAAGCAAACAATTGTCAGCATTAAAAAAAAAAATAAAAAAAACAGCATAGGGCCCCCCACAATCTATATCAGGCCCTTTGGGGGGGGGGGGGGGGTCAGCCAATACAAGTGAAGGGATGAATGCTGCTCAACAGACCCCAGGAGTCCAATGTTGAAGAATGGCCTCATTCATTGTTCTGGCCATGCCCTATGATGCGTTTCACCCCGCCCACAGAGGTGATCAAGCCAGCGATGTGCACAAGTACCTCAGCTGTCCCAGGTGTCTACCTCCTCATTGGCTGAGACAGTAGCAGGAGCCATTGACTCCCACTGCTGTCAATCACAGCCAGTAAGCCATTAAGGATACAGAGGGGGCTGTCCTAGCTACAGCTCTGTGTGTGAATGGACACATGGAGCAGCGGCTCAAGAGCGTGTCTGGTCAGGTGCCCCCATAGCAAGCTGCTTGCTATGGGGGCACCCGATAGGGGACATGAGAAGAAGAGGATACAGAGGGGCCTGATCCTGAGAGCTTACAATCTAAGAGGGAGGGTCAAGTGATACAAAAGGTAATAGCTGTGGGGGATGAGCTGATGGAGAAAGTGGAAATACAGTTGTTAGGTGGGGGCAGGATAGACCTCTCTGAGGAGAAGGGTTTTCAGGGATCTTCTAAAGGTGGTTAGAATAGGAGATAGTTGGACAGTTTGGGGTAGGGAGTTCCATAGGATAGGGGAAGCTAAGCAGAAGTCCTGAAGGCAAGCATGGGAGGAGGAGACACGGGAACTAGAGAGCAGGAGGACCAAAGAGAGCATTTTGGTTGGTGTTTCGAGACTAAGTTAGTGATGTAGCTGGGGGCTGAGTTGTGGATGGTTTTGTAAGCTGTTGTTATTGTTGAATTTTATTTGTTGGGTGAGTGAAAGCCAATGGAGGGATTGGAAGAGAGGGGTGGAGGACACTGAATGGAGACAAGTGGAGGGATTGGCAGAGAGGGGTGGAGGACACAGAGTGCAGGCCAGTGGAGGGATTGGCAGAGAGGGGTGGAGGACACTGAATGGGGGCCAGTGGAGGGATTGGCAGAGAGGGGTGGAGGACACTGAATGGAGACAAGTGGAGGGATTGGCAGAGAGGGGTGGAGGACACAGAGTGGAGGCCAGTGGAGGGATTGGCAGAGAGGGGTGGAGGACACTGAATGGGGGCCAGTGGAGGGATTGGCAGAGATGAGTGGAGGACACTGAATGGAGACCAGTGGAGGGATTGGCTGAGAGGAGTGGAGGACACTGAATGGAGATCAGTGGAGGGATTGGCAGAGAGAGGTGGAGGAAACTGAATGGAGACCAGTGGAGGGATTGGAAGAGAGAGGTGGAGGATACTGAATGGATGCCAGTGGAGAGATTGGCAGAGATGGGTGGAGGACATTGAATGGAGGCCAGTGGAGAGATTTGCAGAGATGGGTGGAGGACACTGAATGGAGACCAGTGGAGGGGTTGGCAGAGGGGGGTGGAGGACATTGAATGGAGGCCAATGCAGGGATTGGCAGAGGGGTGGAGGACACTGAATGGAGGCCAGTGGAGAGATTTGCAGAGATGGGTGGAGGACACTGAATGGAGACCAGTGGAGGGGTTGGCAGAGGGGGGTGGAGGACACTGAATGGAGACAAGTGGAGGGATTGGCAGAGACGGGTGGAGGACACTGAATGGAGGCCAGTGGAGAGATTTGCAGAGATGGGTGGAGGACACTGAATGGAGACCAGTGGAGGGGTTGGCAGAGGGGGGTGGAGGACATTGAATGGAGGCCAATGCAGGGATTGGCAGAGGGGTGGAGGACACTGAATGGAGGCCAGTGGAGAGATTTGCAGAGATGGGTGGAGGACACTGAATGGAGACCAGTGGAGGGGTTGGCAGAGGGGGGTGGAGGACACTGAATGGAGACAAGTGGAGGGATTGGCAGAGACGGGTGGAGGACACTGAATGGAGGCCAGTGGAGAGATTTGCAGAAATGGGTGGAGGACACTGAATGGAGACCAGTGGAGGGGTTGGCAGAGACGGGTGGAGGACACTGAATGGAGACAAGTGGAGGGAATGGCAGAGACGGGTGGAGGACACTGAATGGAGACCAGTGGAGGGATTGGCAGAGACGGGTGGAGGACACTGAATGGAGGCCAGTGGAGGGATTGGCAGAGAGGGGTGGAGGACACTGAATGGAGACAAGTGGAGGGATTGGCAGAGACGGGTGGAGGACACTGAATGAAGGCCAGTGGAGAGATTTGCAGAGATGGGTGGAGGACACTGAATGGAGACCAGTGGAGGGGTTGGCAGAGACGGGTGGAGGACACTGAATGGAGACAAGTGGAGGGATTGGCAGAGACGGGTGGAGGACACTGAATGAAGACAAGTGGAGGGATTGGCAGAGACGGGTGGAGGACACTGAATGGAGGCCAGTGGAGGGATTGGCAGAGAGGGGTGGAGGACACTGAATGGAGGCCAGTGGAGGGATTGGTAGAGAGATGTACTAGACACTGAATGGTTGGTAAGGTGGATGAATCTGATGGACTGGAGGGGGTGTAGCCTATGTAAAGGTAATCCAATGAGGAGGGAGTTGCAGTAGGCAAGGCGAGAGATGACCAGGGAGTGAATTAGAAGCTTTGTGGTGTCAGTGGTGAAAAGGGGCATGTTGTGGAGATGTTGCGGATTTTGTGACAGCATTCACCTTACCTGGGGTTATTAATACCGCCTCGCTCCTCAGAGTCTCCGATAAGGATCTCCGCTCCATTCAAGCGGCTTCCACAGCAGTCTCCGCGGTTGGTGATGGCAACAGAAAAGACTCGCATTTTGCTTAGTAGGTCGACACGCCACCAAGGACCAAGATCATTGTGTGTGTGGATGCAGCTTCTGTCATAATAATTTGCAGATTTGTCCCCATCAACGGCTATATTAGCAGGTCGGGTATGATCATAGTAGCTGGACTGGGAGCAGAAACCCCGTGGAGCAACATTTACACCTGAAATTAAAGGTTTGAAACCAATTACCAATAGATCAGGTCCTTCATCAGTCTGGCACATGCACTAGGCCAGGGGTAGGCAACCTGCGGCTCTCTAGCTGTTGTGGAACTACATTTCCCATGAGACATTGCAAAATTGACAGTTACAGCTATGACTTGCAGAGGCATGATGGAACTTGTAGTCCTGCAACAGCTGGAGAGCCGCAGGTTGCCTACCCCTGGCCTAGGCCTTTATTATTGCTTTACCACTTCTGTACAAATGGTTTCTCTACAGTTAGAAGATGTTTTTGTAAAGTGTTCTATTTTTACTTTTTTTTCCTGTATTGTCATTTTTGTTATCTTATAGATGTCTGTTGCTGTTTTCCTCCCGTCTGCAAATGACATCCGAGACACCCGATGGATAATGGACTAATTCATCTATTGCATATTTACTCCATAAGACGCACCTGGGTTTTAGGAGAGGAAAAAAAATATTCTGAACCAATGGACTGCAGACATAGTACAGGAGATGACCAGAGACTGCGGACATAGTACAGGAGATGACCAGAGACTGCGGACATAGTACAAGGATGACCAGAGACTGCGGACACAGTACAGGAGATGACCAGAGACTGCAGACACAGTGCAGGAGATGACCAGAGACTGCGGACACAGTACAGGAGATGACCAGAGACTGCGGACATAGTACAGGAGATGACCAGAGACTGCGGACACAGTACAGGAGATGACCAGAGACTGCGGACACAGTACAGGAGATGACCAGAGACTGCGGACACAGTACAGGAGATGGTCAGAGACTGCAGACACAGTACAGGAGATGACCAGAGACTGCAGACACAGTATAGGAGATGACCAGAGACTGCGGACACAGTACAGGAGATGACCAGAGACTGCCGACACAGTACAGGAGATGACCAGAGACTGCGGACATAGTACAGGAGATGACCAGAGACTGCGGACATAGTACAGGAGATGACCAGAGACTGCGGACATAGTACAGGAGATGACCAGAGACTGCGGACAGTACAGGAGATGACCAGAGACTGCGGACACAGTACAGGAGATGACCAGAGACTGCGGACATAGTACAGGGGATGACCAGAGACTGCGAACAGTACAGGAGATGACCAGAGACTGCGGACACAGTACAGGAGATGACCAGAGACTGCGGACATAGTACAGGGGATGACCAGAGACTGCAGACATAGTACAGGGGATGACCAGAGACTGCAGACACAGTACAGGAGATGACCAGAGACTGCAGACACAGTACAGGAGATGACCAGAGACTGCAGACACAGTACAGGGGATGACCAGAGACTGCGGACATAGTACAGGAGATGACCAGAGACTGCAGACACAGTACAGGAGATGACCAGAGACTGCAGACACAGTACAGGAGATGACCAGAGACTGCAGACACAGTACAGGAGATGACCAGAGACTGCAGACACAGTACAGGGGATGACCGGAGACTGCGGACACAGTACAGGAGATGACCGGAGACTGCGGACACAGTACAGGAGATGACCGAAGACTGCGGACACAGTACAGGAGATGACCGGAGACTGCAAACATAGTACAGGAGATGACCAGAGACTGCAGACACAGTACAGGAGATGACCAGAGACTGCAGACACAGTACAGGAGATGACCAGAGACTGCGGACATAGTACAGGAGATGACCAGAGACTGCGGACATAGTACAGGAGATGACCAGAGACTGCGGACACAGTACAGGAGATGGTCAGAGACTGCAGACACAGTACAGGAGATGGCCGGAGACTGCGGACACAGTACAGGAGATGACCAGAGACTGCGGACACAGTACAGGAGATGATCAGAGAGTGCGGACACAGTACAGGAGATGATCAGAGACTGCGGACATAGTACAGGAGATGACCAGAGACTGCAGACACAGTACAGGAGATGACCAGAGACTGCGGACATAGTACAGGAGATGATCAGAGAGTGCGGACACAGTACAGGAGATGATCAGAGACTGCGGACATAGTACAGGAGATTACCAGAGACTGCGGACATAGTACAGGAGATGACCAGAGACTGCGGACATAGTACAGGAGATGACCAGAGACTGCGGACATAGTACAGGAGATGACCAGAGACTGCGGACACAGTACAGGAGATGATCAGAGACTGCGGACACAGTACAGGAGATGACCAGAGACTGCGGACACAGTACAGGAGATGACCAGAGACTACGGACACAGTACAGGAGATGACCAGAGACTGCGGACACAGTACAGGAGATGATCAGAGACTGCGGACACAGTACAGGAGATGACCAGAGACTGCGGACACAGTACAGGAGATGACCAGAGACTGCGGACACAGTACAGGAGATGATCAGAGAGTGCGGACACAGTACAGGAGATGATCAGAGACTGCGGACATAGTACAGGAGATGACCAGAGACTGCAGACACAGTACAGGAGATGACCGGAGACTGCAGACAGATATCCCCAGCAACAATGGACCCGCACAACAAAATACCCCCCAGCGACAACAGATTTCCCAGCAGCCAGAAACAATAGACTCCGTCCTCAACAGTATATCCCTTCCAGTAACAATAGACCAGCATTAATAGACCCCCCAGCACTCCCCAGCTCCCCATACGATTACATACATTCGGTGCTGGAACTGCGTTCTCCTGCATTCCCTCTGAAAGAAAGCCCTGGGAACTAGTGTGTCCTGAGACGTAGGGTGAGTTTTGAAGTAAACTATCAGCCAATGGTGACCAGTCCTTCATGTAAGCCATTACCTCCATGATTTGGCTGCTGGAACTCCTCATCTCCAACCGAACTTGGACCATCACCTAAGGAGTTCAAACACAATGAGATATTGAGATCACCGAAAGGAACGATCCTCACGGCTTCGATTCATTCAACTGAAGCAGAACAATAACAAGCAGCTACACGAGGCGACATACTGCCCAATGGCACACCGATAATACATTTTATATTGCAGAAACTTTCCTGTAGAAATGGGGGAAGGTGGGGGGGGGGTCTCAGGAGACGGCCATCATAACAGAAAACCTGTTTCCAGGCTTAACAATGAATCTGTAAATATTTAAAGTTTATGATATATATAAAGAACCGGGCAGATATTTACAGTATATTGCCAAAAGTATTGGGCCCGCCCTCCAAATCATGTGATTCAGGTGTTCCAATCCCCTCCATATCATGTGATTCAGGTGTTCCAATCCCCTCCATATCATGTGATTCAGGTGTTCCAATCCCCTCCATATCATGTGATTCAGGTGTTCCAATCCCCTCCCAATCATGTGATTCAGGTGTTCCAATCCCCTCCATATCATGTGATTCAGGTGTTCCAATCCCCTCCTTATCATGTGATTCAGGTGCTCCAATCCCCTCCATATCATGTGATTCAGGTGTTCCAATCCCCTCCCAATCATGTGATTCAGGTGTTCCAATCCCCTCCATGGACACAGGTGTATACAATCATGCCCCTAGGCATGCAGACGGCTTCTACAAACATTGGTGAAAGAATGGGTCACTCTCAGAAGCTCAGTGACTCCAAGCGTGGTCCCGTGATAGGTGGCCACCTGGGCAATAAGTCCATCCGTGACATTTCCTGGCTACTAAATATTCCACGCTCAACTGTTAGTGGGATTATAACAAAGTGGAAGCAACTGGGAACAACAGCCACTCAGCCACCAAGTGGTAGGCCACGTCACATGACAGAGCGCACAGTGCGCAGAAGTTGCCAACTGTCCAAAATCTGGGGCAGCTGTGCATGGGAGCCAATCAGTTTCCAGATTTCGTTGTTGTAGCTTATTTGAACAAGTTGAAGTTAGAAGCTGATTGGCTGCCATGCACAGCTGCCCCAGATTCTGAGTGCTCCAGTTATAGTAAAGGTCCCCCTTTGTGTCAAAGGTCTAACCTGAATAGTCGTAGACCTGGCAGATGTGCCAATCTTCAACATGTCCATTCGAATATGCGCAGGAATGCGTGGCTAGCGTTCATGCGCAACAGCGTGCACTAGTTACTGGCGCCCAATGGCCTTTATAAAGACTATAATCTTGCTCAGAAGTTGCTGGTTTATCATCAGCTTCCTGTATCCTGTTTTGCTGCGTGCTCTATACTCTTGGATTACCTGTTCCCTGGACCTGTCTTCAGGTCCTCTCCTGGCTCTGACCTCGGCTCGCTCTCACAGACTCTGCTTCTTCTTGCTCCCAGTGTATTACCCTAGCTGGTGCCCGACTTTGCTTTTGCATCTGTTCCTCACTGATCCTCTGTATATGACCCTGGCACTGACTCCTGACTAAGCCTTCTGTTGTAGCCTGTTGCTCAGACCCGCCTTCTCATCCAAGGGTCATCTGGCCTACAGTGATTGTGGTCCAGCTTCATAAGGAGTCCCTCCAAGACCGTTGGGCAACCACGTAGCTGGCAACCTGTGCTTCTTTGGGCGCAGCTCCTACTGTCACCATCTTCAAGGGGAGCCCTCATTACTTCGGCCTTCGACCAGGTACGTGACACATAGTATATAACTTGCGATACTCGATTCTGACATTATTTGGGGTGAGCACCAAAATGTCCCATGAACTTACCGGATCCTTCAGCTTCTTGAACAAAGACCTGGACTTCACACAGGGCAAGTGATGCCATCTTGTCTGGGATAACTATGGTGATGAATTTTCCTTCCAGCAAATGACACGTAAATAAGTAGGTTTCAGCAAGTCCAATGGAGGAGACTGTGCTGCAGCTGGAAAGGGGAGGCAACTAAAATTATTTGTCTAGGCAAAGAAAAAAAAATGGCATACCCCTCCCAAAATCTATACAACCTCCTTATCTGGGCATCCAGGAAAGGATGGGACCTGGCTGATATGCAAATCTGTGAAAGGAAACATCAGAATCTGGAAGCCCCCTGAGCAGGGGCGGACTGACAACTCATGGGGCCCCCAGGCAGTTGGGGATCATGGGGCCCCTGTGTCCTTGCCCACACTCAAAACATACCCAAAAAAACCTATAAAAAGGTACCAGGGGCATTTTATGGGACCCGCCTACTGACTCCGGGCCCTCGGGCAGTGCCCGAGTGCTAGAATGGTCAGTCTGCCCCTGCCCTGAGGTAACGGTGCACTCAGATAACCCCCCCCCCTACACTCATGTGAATGAGTGCAGGGCTGTTACCTTTTCACAAAAATGTTTCAAGACACCATATAATAAAAAAAAGTCCACAATGTTTAACGCAAACCCAACATCAATCGCATCATCCAGCAATGTAGATCCTTCTTCAATCGCAATGAACGATGCTCCGTTGATTCGCCTACACAAACTCAAGCCCTCCTTGTGGGCAATACTCTCTTGCTGGACTCTCACTGGCCAGGAGCTGAATGTCAACAAACCATCCAGTTGAAGCCATTGACCAGTGATGTTACCCTGGACGCTCACCGGCTTGTTTACAATTTTAAACAAGATGGCGGATGGGTGGCCAGAAACCTAAATTAGTGGCCATAGTAATATCACCACTCAATGAATGACTACCAGTTGGAGTAGCCGGAGATTTCAGGAAGGTGGGCAAGCTGGCCAAATCTGTCCATTAAGTTCACCCATTCAGCTTGCGCTTAGTTCGATCTCATGGTTGACACGACCTCAAAGCTCAACCCTAGCAGTCAGAGGGGAAAGTCTCTCTTGGTATTGTGGAGGTGTATGGGAAGGGATTCCTTTGCTAGGTGTATAGTGTAGAAGTGCCCCATTACATTGGTGCTCAGCAAAGAAGGGTCCCCTTACATTTCTGATCAGTGGAGAAGGGCCCCTTTAATGTGGTCACTGGAGAAAGGCCCCTTTACATTGGTGGTCATTGGTGAAGGGTCCATGGACAATTCACTACCCCTAGCAAACTCTTAAGGAGCCTTGAGGGTTCCACAGAGCCTTGGTTGAGAATGGTTGCTTTGTATGTAAAACTATAAGTTGTACAAAATCTGATACAACAAGCAAGTCAAAGTGTAAAAAGGGTCAAAAATGATTCTGCAGGTCACTCTTGCAACTGACATTTTAGAATCCGATAGATATGGTTCCCTAAAACCCTTTCAGGAATCCTTCATGACAGCACCAAGTATTCTGATTATATGTGCATGGAAATGTAGAACTGGACTTGCTTTTCCCAGGAACCCCCTGAATGCCCATGTCATACTTGAGGGGTTGCCACCTATAAATATCTTCTGAAGACTAGCTTGAGAAACACTGCTTTAGAAGAAATTTTATTTATTTATCAATATTATTGGTCAGCAACCAATTGTAACCCATACGTGCTCCTACCCAGTGTCCACCATTTTAATGCATAAGGGCTCATTCACATTTGCTTTGACTTCAACACACATAAAAACTCCTTTGGCTTTAACATGCTTTTTTGACGGTTTTCTGAAGCTTCCCTGATGCTTTTTTGAAGCTTTAATGATGCTTGGCAAATGCCCGATGTGTGTGTTAATTTTCTATTTGTTTTAAAGGGACCCAGTAGAACCTCAACTCAGCAGTACCCCCACTCAGCAGATCCTCAGCTCATTAGTACCCCTGTTTGGAAGATCCCCCGCTCATTGGTATCCTCCTTCAGCAGATCCCCTGCTCAGTAGTAGCCCCAGCTCTGCTGATCTCCCACTCAGTAGTAACCCCCAGTTCTGCTGATCTCTCCATCAGTAGTAACCCCCAGCTCTACTGATCCCCTGCTCAGTAGTAACCCCCAGCTCTACTGATCCCCTGCTCAGTAGTAACCCCCAGCTCTGCTGATCCCCAACTTATTAGTAACCCCCAGCTCTGCTGATCCCCCACTCAGTAGTTACCCCCAGTTCTGCTGATCCCCTGCTCAGTAGTAACCCCCAGCTCTGCTGATCCCCCACTCAGTAGTAATCCCCAGCTCTGCTGATCTCTCCATGAGCAGTAACCCCCAGCTCTGCTGATCCCCCACTCAGTAGTAACCTCCAGTTCTGCTGATCTCTAAATCAGTAGTAACCCCCAGCTCTGCTGATCTCTCCATGAGCAGTAACCCCCAGCTCTGCTGATCCCCCACTCAGTAGTAACCCTCAGTTCTGCTGATCCCCCACTCAGTAGTAACCCTCAGTTCTGCTGATCCCCCACTCAGTAGTAACCCTCAGTTCTGCTGATCTCTCAATCAGTAGTAACCCCCAGCTCTGCTGATCTCTCAGCACAGTGGCTAAATGGTTAGCACTTCCGCCTGGCAGTACTCGGCTCGTTGGTTAGAATCCCAGCCATGGCACCACCTGCCTGGAGTTTGCATGTTCTCCCTGTGCCTGCGTGGGTTTCCTCCGAGTACTCTGGTTTCCTCCCACACTCCAAAGACATGCTGGTAGGTTAATTGGCTCCTGTCTAAATTGGCCCTACTATGTGTATGTATGAATGTGAGTTAGGGACCTTAGATTGTACGCCCCTTGAGGGTTAGGGACTGATGTGAATGTACAATATATATATGTGTGTGTAAAAGCGCTGCGTAAATTGATGGCGCTATATATAAGTACCTGAAATAAATAAATAAATAAATCTCTCCATCAGTAGTAACCCCCAGCTCTGCTGATCTCTCCATCAGTAGGAAGTCCCAGCTCTGCTGATCTCTCCATCAGTAGGAAGTCCCAGCTCTGCTGATCCTGTGGTTTGATGATCCTCCTCTCTATCTGGTTCCCGCTATATTGCTCCCATGCTGCGCACCATGTGAGACATTGCTAGTTTCTCCTGCTCCGGTCCCCCAGCTCTGCTGATCTTCTGCCTCTCAGTCCTCTTTCTCCAGTCCCCACTCACCTTCCATTATAGCGTTCCCATGTTGCACACCACGTGTGCCGTCTGCTAGTTGCTCTGCTCTGGTCCGGAAGGTCCCACTGACCTTCCTGCTGCTCCACGCTGCACACCAGATGTGACGTCTGCAATGCCTCCAAAACAAAGCTCCGCTAAAGATGAATAAAAGCCTCTCAAATGCTGCAAGTGCTGTTAGTGACCGTTGTCATAGACTTCTGTGGAGGCTTTGGAGATGCTTTGAAGCACCAAGAAAGGAACATGGGGGATAATTTTGAAGCAAAGCAAATGCAACATGTGAATAAGACTGTAAGGCAGTGTTTCTCAACTCCAGTCCTCATGGACCCCCAACAGGTCATGTTTTCAGGATTTCCATTATTTTGCACAGGTGATTTGATCAGTTTCACTGCCTTAGTAATTACCACAGCTGTTTCATCTGAGGGAAATCCTGAAAACATGACCTGTTGGGGGTCCATGAGGACTGGAGTTGAGAAACACTGCTGTAAGGTAACTATTTTATTTAGAGACAGGAGCTTTGACTGGCATTCAGAGCGCTTTAACAAAGCGTGTCCAATGCCATATTTTGAAGCAAGTGTAAACGAGCCCCACGGCTCCATGTATTCTGGTCATTGAATGTACTAAACCAAGCAAAAAACAGGTTCTTACATGCTGCTATTCCTCCAGTCTGAGCCATTGTGTCCAACACGAATCTCTGCCCCCCTGAGATCGGAGCCACCTCTATTGGTCAGTGCCACGGAGTGAATTTTAAAGGTTGTACGCAGTTCGGCCCTCCACCACGGCTCATACTCCTCTTCGGTTACGGCACACTTGGTTGGATCTTCTGTTTGCTTCACCTCAGTGCTGTTCTTCTTACTGGACAGAGATACCTTAGACAGTATAATTTCTTTTGCAAAAACTGAAAAATAATCAGAAGACCGATTATTGTAAGGAGACCTCTGCCCCAGAGGATCAGGAACGATGTTTTTTCTTGATCATTTTGGTCCACGCTATGTAAGAGTTTCTACCTTCTTCTGGGTTACCTTCGGGTTTAGGATTCTGTGGATGCGGGGTTTGTGTAATAACATTTGGATAGAGGTTTATGGATCTCCTTCACCAGGACACCGGGACCATCGGAGATGCTCATAAACCCTCTGCCCATGTTTTTACTTCATCTTTTGTGGAAATCGGGCTGCAGAAGAAACCAGGGCTGGTATTGTGATGGCTATTTTGGGCCTACAATAATTTTTAATATTATTGTGAACTTCTGATAGGGGGCTCGATTCCTGCACCTTACTTACCATCTGTTGCATCACCTCAACACCCCCCCTTAGGTTTCCTGTAGAGGTTTATGACAGTAAGGCCATCATCATTGGTATCAGTGGGAGGAATAGTGCCCCATCATTGGTGTCAGTGGGAGGAATAGTGCCCCATCATTGGTATCAGTGGGAGGAATAGTGCCCCATCATTGGTGTCAGTGGGAGGAATAGTGCCCCATCATTGGTATCAGTGGGAGGAATAGTGCCCCATCATTGGTGTCAGTGGGAGGAATAGTGCCCCATCATTGGTGTCAGTGGGAGGAATAGTGCCCCATCATTGGCGTCAGTGGGAGGAATAGTGCCCCATCATTGGTGTCAGTGGGAAGAATAGTGCCCCATCATTGGTGTCAGTGGGAGGAATAGTGCCCCATCATTGGTATCAGTGGGAGGAATAGTGCCCCATCATTGGTGTCAGTGGGAGGAATAGTGCCCCATCATTGGCGTCAGTGGGAGGAATAGTGCCCCATCATTGGTGTCAGTGGGAGGAATAGTGCCCCATCATTGGCGTCAGTGGGAGGAATAATGCCCCATCATTGGTGTCAGTGGGAGGAATAGTGTCCCATCATTGGTGTCAGTGGGAGGAATAGTGCCCCATCATTGGTATCAGTGGGAGGAATAGTGTCCCATCATTGGTATCAGTGGGAGGAATAGTGTCCCATCATTGGTATCAGTGGGGGAAGGAATAGTGCCCCATCAGTGGTGTCAGTGGGAGGAATAGTGCCCCGTCATTGGTGTCAGTGGGAGGAATAGTGCCCCGTCATTGGTGTCAGTGGGAGGAATAGTGCCCCATCATTGGTGTCAGTGGGAGGAATAGTGCCCCGTCATTGGTGTCAGTGGGAGGAATAGTGCCCCGTCATTGGTATCAGTGGGAGGAATAGTGCCCCATCATTGGTGTCAGTGGGAGGAATAGTGCCCCATCATTGGTGTCAGTGGGAGGAATAGTGCCCCGTCATTGGTGTCAGTGGGAGGGATAGTGCCCCATCATTGGTATCAGTGGGAGGAATAGTGCCCCATCATTGGTGTCAGTGGGAGGAATAGTGCCCCGTCATTGGTGTCAGTGGGAGGGATAGTGCCCCATCATTGGTATCAGTGGGAGGAATAGTGCCCCATCATTGGTATCAGTGGGAGAAATAGTGCCCCATCATTGGTGTCAGTGGGAGGAATAGTGCCCCATCATTGGTATCAGTGGGAGGAATAGTGCCCCATTATTGGTGTCAGTGGGGGGAATAGTGCCTCATCATTGGTGTCAGTGGGAGGAATAGTGCCCCATCATTGGTATCAGTGGGAGGAATAGTGCCCCATCATTGGTATCAGTGGGAGGAATAGTGCCTCATCATTGGTGTCAGTGGGAGGAATAGTGCCCCATCATTGGTATCAGTGGGAGGAATAGTGCCCCATCATTGGTATCAGTGG